>NW_002987837.1:354609-373632 GCF_000006295.1 Pediculus humanus corporis | reverse complement strand
GAGTTCATCAAACTTATTTTCGTGATAATAATTAAACATTGAATTTATTCGCTAAAAATATCGAGAAAGGAAAAAAAACAACGACGATGGCGACGACAAGAACGGGCAACTCGAAGCAATAATAATAATAATAATAATAATAATAATAATAATAATAATAATAATAATAATAATAATAATATTAATAATAATAATAACATAATAATAATAAACAACAACAACAACAAACAAGTACGAGTTTCATATGCATTTGTGTTGTTGTTGTTGTCGAGAGGACGTTCCAAGAACATTTTTCTATATAAAAAACAAAAATAAATAATAATAATGATAATAATAATAATGATAATTCTCACCTTGAATTAACGTAATTAACCAAACGCATATCCATTTTTTTTCTCTTTCTTTATCTTTCTATTTTCTTCTTTTTCTTACAAAAAATTTTCACGTAAATGGCAACAAATGAGAAAAAAATTTTTTAAAAAAAATCGAATCGAACATTTTTTTTTTTTTTTTTTTTTTTTTTTTTTCAAACGTTCGCCATACGCGTCACACACCCGAATCCGATTCGGGACCGGATGAAGGGGAGGGGGGGAGTACGGAGAGGAGAGGTGAGGAGTCTAAACGTTTTCCTGTTGGCACCTCGTCGTCAGCAAGCACTGTGCCCCTTTTGTCGTCTACACGACAAATTTTTACGCTCGTTTTTTTTTTTTTTATGTTAAAAGTATTTAAATGTCACTCACCGACTTTGAACAAGAAAAAAAAAAAAAAAAAAAAAAAAAAAATTAAAATTAAAATTAAAAAAATTCTTTTGCGTAATTTAAATAACGAACGAACGACGGGTATCGAATAAAAAAAAAACCACGACGACGACGACGACACGCGCACAAACGCACTTTAAACTCGGAAAACTCGAGCGAAAATTATTAAAAGAAAAAAAAAAAAAAAAAATTTCCCCCCCCTAGATTTCTCTTCTTCTTCTTCTTCTTCGCGCGATCAAGTTCGGATAACGACAAACGACCGTAAATGTTATTAATAATAATAATAATAATAATAATAATAAATGCCGATACCTTAACCTTAACTCATCAAGAAATGGCGACCAATAACAACAAATAAAAAAAAAAAAAAAAAACAACTTGTAAGTATTGCTATTGTTATTATTATCATCATCGACATCGTAGTAATAATAATAATAATAATAGTAATCATCATCATTTTTATTATTATTATTATTATTTGGTATTATCGGATTGACTTTCGTACGCAACGAGAGCCTTTTGCGTGAATTTTTCATTGAAAAATTCATCCCCCCACCCCCACCCTCGATTTACTCGAACGTACCACCAGAATCTTTTGGGTACTTTTACAATTATTATTATTATTATTATTATTATTATTATTATTATATCGGATCGAAGTTTACGTCATCAATTTTCGAATTCGATATATAACCCAAGACCTCCCCCCTCTCCTTCCGCCTCCCCATCCACCTGTTGGAATAGTAACTCGCAACGGCCTATAATCATCCGAGTAGCGAATATTTTATATTATGACGTCACAGCGAAAAACCAGTGGACTTTATTGCAATTAATTAAAATACGATTGGGTATTTTAATTAAAAAATAAATTAATAAGAAATATTAATTATCATCATCATCATCATCATCATCATTATTATTATTAAAGGTTTCCCTTCGACCCCTTTTTTTTTTTTTCATTTAATAACAACAATGCATTTATCAATTATTTTCCCATTACGTATTTCCGTTTCCGTTTTTTTTTTTTTTTTGAAATTTTAAAAATTTTATTTACTTATTTTTTTTAAATATCATGAAAATCATTGTAATTATCGTAATTATCATTATCATCATCATCATCATCATCATCATCATCATCATCATCATCATCATCGTAAAATACGAGGGGGAGTCAAATCGTCTTTATTTTATTTTATTTTTTTTTTTTTGAATTTTTAAAGTTCTCACGAAAGGTAATTTGAAAAAAAAAAAAAAAAACGAAAAAAAAGAGAAAGAGAAAGAGAAAGATAGAAAATGGACGGCAAAACTTCAAACGATGACAAATAAAAGAGAGAGAGAGAGAGAGAGAGAGAGAGAGAGAGAGAGAGAGAGAAAGAGATAGAAAATCGAAACCGAAAAAAAAAAAAGAAAAAAAAAAAAAAAAACTAATTAAAATTATTTAATTCGATAGAAACTCGAAACCGAAAAAAAAAAAAAGAAAAAAAAATTCACAAACGTGCGACAAAATTCTCCGCATAAAAAAAAAAAAAAATTATTTGTAAATACTTTTTAATAATAACTACAATAAACGTTTTTCGCGACAGGGATTTTTTTAGATATCCTACAAAAGGGAAAAACGAAAGCTGCTGTAGCAAGAAAAAATGGAATAACGAAACGGATATGGATTGGAGAAAAGCGCTGCACAGGAATCCCGGGATTAGTTCGTTTCTACTAAATTCAATTAAGAAAAAAAAAATGGGGGGAAAAAAAATATCACGTCCGGGAAATTTTGTCGCGAGTTCGAAACAAACCCCCCCACAAAGTCGAACCGCTACGACACCGAACTCTTGCCAAAGCATTCAAACGCAAAATCCTAACCACCTAAAGGGTCGAAATGTCTGGAACAAAAAACGGAAACGATAAACATCTTACCGGAAAGACACAAAAACCGAAAGGAGGAAAAATCGCGCTGTGTTACTGATACGACCGGAACCGGATTTTCACAACAAAAAAAAAAAAAAACACCGACTGGAACGACGCGAACACTTGTTCCAGAAGAATCCATCGATCGATAGATCGATGATGATGATGATATAACTCAAAAAAAATCGTTTTATATATTTTTTTTGTTCCTAATTACGCCACTGACTCGTCGAACTTTGACCTAATTTATTATTTATTTATTTTTCATTTCCTCAACAATAAGCTTTTTACGAACGGTCGTAAATTATTATTATTATTATTTTTTTTCCCTCCCCAGATTTTCTTTTCTGTCTTCAGTTGTGTTCACGGACTCACGCATGAAAATTTTTTTTTTTTTTTTTTGTTTGACTCTTTGACGACATTTTTCCCCGATCGATAAATTTCGCGAAAATCGAAACCTTCCCCCCCCCCGATGTCGAACGCGAAAGAAAAAGAGAGAGAACGAGAAAGAGAGAGAAAAAAAAATTCGCACTCTTTGTCACACTGCGAAATTTGTCGCCAAAATAAAAATAAAAAAAGGAAAAAAAAGCGCGGAAAAATTTTTTTTTTTTCACTTAACCTCGCGAGATGTCTAGCAAAAAAAAAAAAAAAAAAGAAAACCGTCGCAATATCGAATCTGTTGACCTAGGTCGACTCTTCGTTTCGATTCGATACGAGAAACCTTTTTTTTTCTTTCTCTCTCTCTCTCTCTCTTTCTCTCCTTCTTTCTCCCTCTTTTTTTTCTATTTCCGTTTTAAAATCTCGTCGAACGATTTATTATTAAAACGGAAACGTTCGCGAAAAATCATTTCGTATATTTTTTCACTTTTTTTCTCGCGACAAAACAAAAACAAACAAACATACTTGGAGTTTTTATTATAATAACAACTTTTCGTTTGTTGTACTCGTTTGTTCCACGTTGTTTCGGAAAAGACACCAACTACCACCACGACTACCACGATCACTACCACCATGACCTAACCTAAATGAAAACGCGATAACGCGACCGAAACGTTCGCCGCCAAATTCCCGGCGTTCACCATCATCACCATCATCGTCATCATCATCATCATCATCATCGCAACGACTGTCATCGAGAAACTGAGATTTTCACGCAGTTCCGTCCGTTTGCTTCGACGTTGAGCGAAATCACCGACAGTAGAAAACAAAAAAAAAAAAAAATTTATAGAAAAAAGTCTCGCTTTCGTATCGCATTTCAATAACACGAGCAAACTACTTATGTCTGCGATCGTAACCGAAGGTCTTAACGTAAAAAGACACGGATTCGTTTATCATTTAACACGAGTTTTACAGTTCTTCTTTTATGTCCGATTCCCCCTCCTCTCTCTGTCTCTCTTTCTCTCTCACACTCGCACGATCGTCGGTTAAAACGTGAATTAATTTTTTTTTTTTTAACTGACCACCTACAAATGATCGAATCTTGAGAAACGACGTTCGGAGAAAAAAAAAAAATATTTTTTTAAACGTGTCACCAGATTAAATTTTTCGTGGAGGAAACGAATAATATTATTATTATGCACTCGTTATTTAACGTAGCCAGGCAACATAATGCAAAAAAAAAAAAAAAAAAAAAATCGTTTACGATCGATGGAAATTTCTAGAACGTTTTAAAATGACTTACTTATCACAGTCGCAGTCCTTATCAATAACTTACGGACATGAACGAGGTACGGGTGGAAGAGAGAGAGAGAGAGAGAGAGAGAGAGAGAGGGAAAGAGACAAATAAGGTCAAAAAAATTTCCATAAAAAGTAAAAAAAATAATATTCAATCAAACTTTCCGCAGCCGCCATTACACACTTCGTCGCTGCCGCCTATATTTTCATCAACGGTCATACCATTTCCGTTTTTTTCCCGCCAAAATTTAAATAATAAAAATCGTGCATTTTCGAATCGTGGCGAAGTGATAAAAGTGATGCAATTCAAATATTTCAAATATATTCAAATATTCGACTTTAGAGAGAGAGAAAGAGAGGGGAGGCAGTACTTCGACCGATTTTTCTTTTTCCACCACGATCAAGTTTTCACCCTGTATGTCATTTTCCCTTTATTGAAACCGAATCCCCCCCACCACAACATACCCTACGATCTCTTCTTCCATTACATCAACTTTATCCGAAACCCTTAATGGAGAAAATTTTTTTTCGCAGTGTGACGAATTCGAGTGGAGGAAATTGATGGATCCCCCCCTTTTTTTTCACGTAAAATTCCAGGCACATGTACAGAAATGCAATAAAAAAAAGAGAGAGAGAGAGAGAGAAAACATATTTTTCAAATTTACGAAACGAAAAAAAAAAACAAGGAAACGAGGAAACAATTTAAACGAAATGATGTTTTACGTCAAGGGGAGTTTTTTTTTTCCTGGATTAATAATAATAATAATAATTGGAAAACCTGGAAAACCTGGAAAAAGGTTTCGTCGTAACTTCCCTTTTGAAAAGAAATGCTACTAATTAATTAGGATTTTTTTTTAGAAATGATAATTAAAATGATAAAAGACAAAGTGCACAAAGATGAATGATATGAATGATAAAAGACAAATGTTACCAACGTTTAAAAAAAAAAAAACGAATAGACGTTGGAAAAAAAAGAAAATTTCATCCATTTCTATTATTATTATTATTATTTTGTAATTTAAAAAAAAAATGATTCCGAAATAATAATAATAATAATAATAATAATGAAAGTTTTCCTAGGAAAATCCAGGGATATAAATCGAATGGATAAATGTGGATCAGTTTGACGTTTACGGTATAATTTTCTTTTTTTTTTTTTTTTTAAATCGTTTCCGGAAAAATGAGGAAAAATTACAAGCAGACGACGTTGGCAACGTGACATGATACGAAAATATCTCTATATATCAAAGTTTCGGAAATCCGTTAGTTTTTCCACCGAACAACAACAATGACTTTCCGATTTATTTAAATTTCCTCGAGGGAGGGAAAGAGGGAGGGAGGGGGTGGAAAACGAAGAATAGACAAAATTTTCAGCATCATCATCATCATCATTTTAAAAAAAAGAATAATAATAATAAAATTCGAAAGTCGGAAAATTCTTGAGAAGCATAAAAAAAAACAAACGAATTAACGAAAACAAGCTACCTACCAACCGACAGACAGACAAACAAACAAACAAACGACTAAAAAAATTAATTCAAAATAAATATGCGACGAATTACAATCAATCAATCAATCAATCAGTCTATCGTGATAAGAGAGAGAGAGAGAGGTAGAGAGAGAGAAAGATTTTTCTCGAACGGCATTTTTATTATGCAATCGGAAAAAAATTTTTTTTTTTTCAAATTTTCTAGGCAAGCGTCTCAAGTTTGAGTCTTTGATATTTAAATTTCCCTCCCTTTTTACCCCCTCCCCTTCCCTCTTCCCCCTCTCTCTGTCTCGCTTTTTCTTCATTCTTTTCCTTTTTCCGTTTTTCCCGTTTTCTGTCTTTCTTTTCTTAACTTTTGACTCGAAACCAAAATTTAAATGCAATTTTGTTTATTTCTTTCGTTAATGCATTCGCGCGCACTCACTCTCTCTCTCTCTCTCCCTTCTGTTTCTCTCATTTTCTTTCTCTCTTTCTCATAAAACAAAAAAAAATGTCGACACGCCGCGTAGAACGAAAGAATCCGCAATTAAAGTTTTCAACAAGTATCAATTTCAAATGCAACTTTTTATTTTCATTCTCTCACACACTCCCACGAATTTTTATTAATAAATTTTTTTCACATTTTACGTTTTTCGATAGATAAAAAAAACCAAAGTTTTCTTTTTCGCGGGGAGGGGGGGGGCGGGAAACCGTAAAAAAATTAAATGACGACAGCGATTACTTATCGAAAGGTACGACAACCGAACCTATCATTTCGGACGCAGGTTCAAATCCTGAATTTTCTTTTTTTTCGCTTTTTAAAAAACTTTCTAGAACGCGGCACGAATGTTTAAAAAATGAAAATAGAATGAAAACCGGAAACGGAAACTTTTTTTAAAAATTTTTTTCGTAACGAATTTTATTATTATTATTATTATTATTGCACCTGTCGTCATTTTACCTCATCTCCTCGACTTTTATCAGATAAAAAACAGACAAACAAACAAACAAATAATAATAATGATAATAATAATAAATATGTAAAAATCATGATTTCCCATCGTGTTGATTTATTAACGTGTAATTAGAACAACGAATTTACTCAATTTTTACATTATTTCATTTTCTCTCTCAACATTTTAAAAATTTTTCTACCGCCACGTGAATTTTTTTTCTCCTTTTTTAATAGTCCAAAAAAAAACTACATCGGAATCCGGGGGAGAAAAAAACAAACACGATCGTGGTTTTAGAATAAATTTTTTTTTTCCCCTTAAAAAACGTTATTCGATAATTTTACTGTCGTGGTGGCTTCACTCCCGTTTGTTTCGTTATGTTTGCTCCTATGCTTGTGTCCTTTCAAATCGCGTTTCCTCTTTTTTATTCTTTTCTCGTCTACCCGCCCCCTCCCCCCATTCGAATTTTGACGTTTGATTTCGCGACACGACAAACAAACATTCCCCGTCAACAAAAAAAAATCGAATATTTTCCTCTATGCTCGTTTTTCCACAATTTCATTCCTCGTACAAACAACGACAACGACGACAAACATTTTCAATTATAACATCTTTGTCATTTTTAATTAATTAAATCCGAAACACTTAGGTCAAACGTCAAACAAACAAACAAACAGAGAAAATTCGATTTTTCTCTTTGTCTATCTGTTCGTTGAAATTCAATAAACGTAACAAAATATTTTCTTTCTCTCTCTCTCTCTCTACTTTTCTAAAGAAAAACAATCACGTTTTGTTTGTTTGCGTTTGTTCCGAATATTTTTTTATTTAATGTGACGTACATACGAGTAAGCATCCAACCGAATTTTCATTTGCCTTTTCAACGTCGTCGGTTATAAAAAAATTTTTCAACGATTGTGGAAATCAATTCGCAAGCGGAAACTCGCGTGTTTTTTATATTTTTAAATGCAAAAATATCAAAGGTCGACGACGACGACGACGACGACGAGAACGACAACGACGACGACGTTTCAATGCAATTAATTACATAAATAATAATAATAATAATAATAATAATAATAAATGCATTGAAACGTATAAAAAAAAAAAAAAAAAAACAAGAAACAAACAATTTTTTTTAAAAATATAAACGCGAATTTCCGGTTGCCGACAAGGTAATTTCAATGCGAAAAACAACGTCGATCAAAGGTGATGATAAAGAGAGAGAGAGAGAGAGAGAGAGAGAGTGACGACGATAGATTAAAAGGTAACAAACATACATTCGATCGAACTCTTTCCAACTCCCCGAATGAAACCCTCTCCCCTCCCCCCGCCGGTTTCAGTAACAAACCGATTCGAAAACAAAACCTTTGACCTTTAGAAAGAGAGAAAGAGAGGTAGAGAGAGAGAGAGAGAGAGGGATGCCGGCCCACCCTCTGAGACTTTATATCCATTAGCCGAATAAAATAAATAAATAAAAATAAAAGGAATAAAGGAAATAGGGCGTAAAGATATTTTTTTTGGGGGGGGGGGGGAAAGGGGGGCGTTGAAAACAAAAACAAAAATGGAGTTTTCCGCGGTGGTACGACGAAGAAGAAGAAGAAGAAGAAGAAAAGATTTATTTTAGTCGTAATCGGATTCCAGGGAAGAAAAAAAAACCAGGAAATGAAAAAACGAAGGATAACCAACTCCACTCATCTTGAAATATAATTTCCCTCTCTTCCCCTTATCCCCACCCACCCTCCTCCTTCCACGGACCATCTGCCCCTTCCCCTATCCCCTATCCCCCCATCCTCATTCCCGTGCAATTTATTAATATGTAAAGACACACACATACACATCCTCTACTTATTTTAAATTTAAAAAAACTAAAATAATAATTTTCTTTTTTTCTTTCATTCATTTTTTATTTTTTGGAAAAAAAAAAAAAGGCACGTGGAGGAGGAGGGGCGCGCACTCACGCACACGTCTCCACGTGTAAAATCACAAAATTTCATGCATTTGGCCAGCGAGCGAGCGAGAGAGAGTGAGTGAGAGAATTTGAGTGAGATAGAGCCAGTAATGTGTCAAATTTTCAATTTTCCTTTTCATCCTGTTGCAGACGAATCGGCGTCAGTGGCGGGGGGAGGAGGGGGGGCGGGTCGATAGTGTCGACGAAGATCGGGCGAAGTAAAAAAAAAAAAAACATTACCAAATTTGACTGCAAATAAAAAAAAAAAAAACAAAAAAAGATTTTTTAAAATATTTCCGGTGGAAAAATATCATCGAAATATACTTCGCGGGGGGCGGCGGGGGCGAGGGGAGACATTAAAAAAAAAACTTACGGTTCGTCGGGTTTTTTTCTAGAATTTTCATCGAACGTAAAATTAATGTTTAATCTTCTCACGTCCATGACGATTTGTTCGGCGGGATTCAAAACTTTTTTCGAATTGAAATTTTTAAAAAAATTACGTAGGAAAAACAGGGCGACGATGGAGGAAAGGGATCCGATTATGTATTTGATTAAATCCTCGTTCACGGCGACAACGTTCGAACCGTTTTTCTTTTTGAAAAAGTCGAAAAAACCGAGAGCGGAAAGTAAGTAGAACGTTAATATCCCAGCAGGTCCACTCACCGCCATCTTATTGTAATGAAAAACGAACGTGAAAAACGAAGGAACGAACGGGAAAAATCATCATCGCGCGTTACGTTTTGGTTTCTTTTTTCTCTCTCTCTCTCTCTCTTTCTCTCTTTCCACGACAGATAACGTACACGAAAATGAATGAAAAGAAAAAGAAAAAGAAAAAAAAAAAAAAAAAGAAAGATATAAAAAAAATAAAAATAAATAAATACGAACGCTTTGCAAATAAAAAAAAAAAAAAAAAAAGGAAAAAAGGAAAAAATAGGAAAATGTAAACAAAAATAAAAATGGCGGCGGATTCGAATGACGTAAGCCGCAGAAAAAGAAATGACTGAACGTGCCCATACATCGTCGATTTTTTTTTTTTTTTTCCAGAACGATCGAAACGGAACTGGAAAATATTCAACCTCGCGCATTCATTCCAAATCGATATTTTATAAAAAAAAAAAAAAAAAAAAATTTTCTTTTATTAATCGTGCCTCTATTTTACCTTTCACCCCCTTTCCTTCCCTTCCCCCCATCTCTCTCTCTCTCTCTCTCTCTCTCTCTCTCTTCCTACGTCATTTCCTCTCAGATTTTTTTTTTTTTTTTTTTTTTTTAGGTTACTTGTGGTCGAAACAAAACAAAACAAAAAATTTTTAAATAATCCTTTTTAAAAGTGGTTTTATCGTGATTAATTACAGACGACGACCTATTTTCCCCTCTTCTTTCCCTCACTCCCCCCTCCTCCCCCGATCGCCCGCACACAGACAATTGAATTAAATTTTTTTTTCTTTTCTAACCTCCCCTTCCCTTCCTTCCTTTCAACCCTTTTTTTCTTTTGTTTCTTCTTCATTCTTTTACTTCCACCTTTTAAATCCCTTTTAACAACCTTTTTTTTTACCTTTTCAATAATAATAATAATAATAATAATAATATTAACTTAACCCCGTTTAAAATATTAAAAAAAAAAAAAAAATCAACAACCGTCGTATCACGTTTAATTAAGGTTTTGAGAGTGGAGGAAGAGGGAAAGAAGGGGGAAAAATGAGAAAAGCGAGGGAAAAATTTTCAACCTCGAGGGTGGCGAGAGGGGAAGGGGAAATAACGTAACAGTTTTTGCAAAAATTTTACCTGACGCAAAAATTAATTTCCGTTTCGAGAGGGGGGGGGAGGAAAAAAAAGCAGAAAAAAAATTTTTTTTTCATCTTACCTGGGCAGGGTGGCGATTTGCTGTGTCGTCGTGGCATTAGCAATCAAAGTCGACGAACTCGATGGTTTGCTTTCCAAATCCACAATATCCAAATTTGAACTGACTTCGTCGGCGTCTCCCGAAATAGATTCACCGTCCAGTGACTCGCGGCAGTCTTCCATAATTTTACATTTAACCTGATGATGATGAAAAGAAACAGAAAAAAAAAAAAACAAAAAACTTTTAGTAATAATGATAATGATAATAATAATAATTTTAAAATTTCAAACTTTAAAAGCTTTCATAACCTTGGGAAGTAAATTTTTTTTTTTTTTTTTCCACATTCGCCAACGCCTTTTTCATTTCGCAAAAAAAAAAAAATTGACTTTGAATTTTCCCGCAGAGACAAACAACCAACAACCAACAACCTACTGACATTTATGAATGGCAACCAATTACCGGGAATGACAAAAAAAAAAAAAGGAAAAAAAGGAGACAAACAAACAAACAAACAAACAAAAATAATAAAAAACCGTTCTCGCAATTTTTTTTTTTTTTTTATTCATGATTTACGGAGAAGAAGAAAAGGGGGAAGAGGAGGAGGAGGATGAGAGGAGGGGAGGGGAGAGGGGTAAAAATTAAAATTTAGGGTAAACGTCGCACGCGTGGATCTTATTATTACAGGAGACTCAAGAAAAACAAAAAAGCAGACGACGATATAGATTTGACACAATCAGATTCACAAACGAAAAAAAAAAAATTTTTATTTATTTAAAAAAACCGGATTTAAACTTAATCTATCAGTCAATGAGTCTATCGATCGATGGATCGATGGATCGATCGATCGATCGATCAATCGATTGATTGATTAACGCGTATATATTATAAACGTGACGAGGTGGTAAGGAAGGGAATGTTGTCATGTTATTAACGTGACTGACACACTTACGACGCTTGCACGTATTACACGTTTGAGATTATCAAAGGCCTTAAAAATTATTTTTTCTTTCTTTCTCTTTTTTTAACGTCTAATCTCCGCGTCTAGCAGAAGACAAACTCGTCAGTCGTCGTCGTCGTCGTCGTTAGTCGGATGCATTAAATTTTATAATCATTTTTACCGGAATGTAATTTCCGTTTTTTTTTTTTTTTTTTTTTTTTTTTTTAATCGCTCAACCGAGAGAACCATGGCGTAGGCTCTCTCTTTCTCTCTCATTTATTATTTAACTCGTTTTCTTTTTAATGCGTTCTTGCTTGCGCGCGCACTCACGTCATATACCTTTTTAAACGAATTTTAAGGTTTACGAGTTGAAACCTGAAGAAGGGAACCTTGAAGAATTTTAAAAGCCATTAAACCACAATTACGTATCGCGTAATATTAATAATAATAATAATAATAATAATAATAAAACTGATAGAAAATTTTCACTTTCGAAAATGATCGAATTTTTTTTGGTGGAAATTTTCTGGCCTCATCGATCGTATTACACCTTAACGGTACCACGATTATTATTATTATTATTATTAATTTAATTACGGCCGTCTATTATGTTATTAATATCTCCTAATGTGCTTTTTTCTCACATTATTGTTCTGTTATCTTATTCTCAAGGTTTCCTTTTCGGACTCTCGTCATAATAATAATAATAATCAAAATGAAATTATTATTATTACGTGACTCTTATCCCCTTTCCCTTTCCCTTCCCCATTGTACGAAACGTTACGTAATCGTTACTCACCTTCTCCACCTCCGCCAATCAAGGGCTACGCTCCTGCCGGAACCATTTTTATTTTCTTTTTAAACCGCATGCAGTTGTTAGTTAAATCCAACGAACAATTCTGGAACGTATTAAAAAACAAACATGTCACATTCTCGTTTTATTTTCACTTTCGAGTTTACTACTACTATTATTGTTATTATTATTATTATTGTTAATTTTTGAACTTGTTTCTAAAAAAACACAAAGGTTTAATTATTATTATTATTATTATTATTTTTTCGAAACAATCGATTTGATTTACGCACTTTTCACCGGAAGAAAAACAATGGAAAGCTCGAATCAAATTCAATGATATTTAAAAATCGTTATCACTCTGTAACGATGATAAATAATAATAATAATAATAATAATAATAATAATTTATATTTTACATGTTTTACATAATATTAAAAACGAACGCCATTTTATAATATAAAAAGAGGAAAAAATTAAACTCGAATACTACAAGTCCATTCCACACACACACACACACGCACACACGCACACACACACACCATTAACGCCCTGTAGGTATTCGTATGACCTGCCGTTGATGGGACAATAAATTTTTAATACTTTTCATTTTGATCCATTATTATTATTATTATTATCATTATTATTATTAATAAAATACGAACGTCAGAGATATACGAAGAAATATTTCAATCTCGGCCATTAAATAGGATGGAAAAAAATTAAACGTTTTCTCTCTCTCTCTCTCTTTCTCTCTCGCACACACTCTCTCGAAAAATTATTATTATTATTATTATTATTATTATTAATATTATCTAAACGGAGAATAAAATTAAAATATGGCTCCCCCTGGAATAAAACTTTTCCAACACATTTGATAATGAGTTTCGACCTGGATTTTTTTATTTATTTTATTTAATGACGTCATTCAATCAAGTGTAAGGTAGTGGTGGTGGTGGTGGTGGTGAGGGTAGGGTTAAATGAATATTCTTTTGGGAAGAATCCAAGGTTGCCAAAAGGTTAAAACAATCGTCGTGAAAATGGTGTTAAAGGTCGAGGATTCGTGAACGCTTTGGAAAAGACCTCATAAAAGAGCGACTAACGAAAAAGTCCTAAAAAAAAGACAATTTGGAAACCACCGTTCGACAAACGAGAGAATTCAAAGAAATGAAAAGGAGGAGAAGACAATAATAATAATAATAATAATGATAATAATGATATTTTGAGACCCTTTACCCCCTTTTTTTAAAAAAAAACAGACTTCTTCCTCTTTTTGTTGTCGTACCTTTAACCCTTTGAGTTTTTAACTTTCCTTTCTTTCTTTCTTTTCATAGAGAGTGAGAGAGAGAGAGAGAGAGAGAGAGAGAGCTAAAACGTGGGATAGTAGTACACTAACGTTCAAGAGGGTATATACTAACTCATCGGATAAAAAGAAACCATAGACGTAAAAAAAAAGAAAAATGTATTTTCTCACGGTTTAAACACACACGTTACCATTCACAACGGATTTTTTTAAAACAAATAATAATAATAATGATAAAATGAAAGGAAAAATCGTCGCGCACAATTAATTTGTTATTACATCGTTTTCTCTTTTTCCCCTCCCCTCCCCAGACTAAGATGTGTAGGAAGAGGAGGGGAGGGGAAAAAAATGAAATCAATTTTACATGGATCATTTTAACCTCGATTTAATTTTAATTTAAAATTTATTTTCGGTTTCCGTCTCCCTCTCTCTCTTTTTCTCTCTGACTTTCTTGTCATTCGACTTATTACATAAAAAAACATAAATCAATCACTCGCATTCATGACGACGATGACGTCGACAACGACAACAACAACAACAACAACCAAAAATAAAAAATTTAAAAAAAAAAAAAATTATAATACATTTTATATAGAATATTCTCGATTGTTAAAACTGGGAGATAAATGATGGTACTGCTGGAAGAAAAAATTTAAAAACAAAAAAAAAAAAAAGCCTAAGGGTCTCTGTTAAATGAAACTAATCATTATCATGATGATGATGATGATGATGATGATGATAGAAAACAATTCACAACCCCTTTTGAAAACTTTGAATTTTTTTTTTTTTTTTTTTTTTTTTCACATTGTGACAATGATTGTTTTCGATTGATTCACAATAGTGGTTACCAAAGAGACTACAAAGAACCTCCTGGGGTTTTTTATATATATATATATAAATAAGCATTGGGGAAAATTTTCCTCCTTTTCTTTTCTTTTTATTAAAAAATATGAGAGGGTTGGAAAAACAAAAAAAATTAATAAAAACCATAAACAGTTCATGTAAGACTAAAAAAATTTTTGCCACTAAACCACTCGAACATAACAATCACATCATTAACAATTAAAATTTGATATCTTGTCCTCATTATTCACTTTGTGTACCATCAACTCGAATATTCTCCTTTTAATTTAATAATAAACACCACAACACAAAATTTTCATTCGAATTTAACCTAACCATCAAATCGAAACTCAACCATTTTTCCTTAATTTCGACAAATCGACATCAGATCAATATATATGTACATATAACCCTTTTATCATAACCAAATTATTATTATTATTATTAAATTCGAATCCCTTTTTCATTTCTAAAAATAATTCATCATCGATTAAACAAAAACCTTGGATTGAAACACAATTTTCATTCTACGATAAATTTATCACATTAATAATAATAATAATAATGAATAGAAAACAAAACATTTATTGACACACACACACACACACACACACACACACACTAGCACGAGCACATGTACACATACATCATTTAACTATTAATAACTTTCAATTGAATTAAATATCATCAATTTATATCAAATTGATTACTTTATGCGAGAACAAACGAATGTAATGAAAAAACAAATCATAAACTGCACTTGACACATTTTTCACCATCACCACTCAGTGCTACCACCACCACCACCACCACATCACTGACACAATTACACAAATATTAATAATAATAATAATAAAGTTTCTTTTAAATCGAATACATTTTCAAATCGATAATAATAATAATAATAATAACAATTTGATCCAAGCTTTCACCGAAACATGATTGTAATAATAATAATAATAATAATAAAACACAAAGTTTTCTTATACAAGAGAACATTTGTATATATGTGTGTGTGTGTGTGTTAATTGATTACATTACAATAAAATTACATTTAACTCGACAGAATTTAAAAAAAAAAAAAAGAAATTATTAATAATAATAATAATAATAATGAGTTTTAGTATACACTCAATAAAAAATAACAACTGTCAGATATGCATTATTATTATTATTATTAAACATGACCTAGAAATATGATTTATCTCAACACACATATTATGTATATATATGTATAATTTAAAAAAAAAAAAAAAAAAACAAAAATGGAGTTTATGTGATTTAAATAAGTAAATAACATTATCATTATTAAATCAAGAGAAATTGAAAGAAATTGAAAGAAAGAAAGAAAGAGAGAAAGGAGAATAAAGAAAGAGAGAGAGAGAGAGAGAATAATAATGCCCATCCCAGAGACATGGAAACATGGTCCCCCGATAGCATTATAGGCCCAAGAGCAGTCTTTGACCTCAACGCCCCGATTGTTAAATAGCTCGGGACAACAAAAGCTTTCTCATACTGTTAACATGCATCTTACGTAACAAAAAAGCATTTTTAGTTGCATTTCCCTTGTTAATTATAATATGACCTAGTTAAACATATGAATAACACAATAAAAGTTGTTATTTTAATTTTAACATATATATATATATATATATACATAAGAGAATACAAATTTTATTTTAAAACCGTAATAAATTAATCCTTGCCTCTTATTATTTTATAGTTTTTCTTTTAATTTTCTTTCCTCTTTTTCCTTTCTTTCTTTCTTTCTTTTCCCTTTCTTTCTAATCTTTTCTTTCTTTTTTTTGTGTTTTCAGTCTTAGAATAATAATAATAATAATATCCACGGATCAGTCTTCAAGTCAGTCTTGAATTTAAACTCCGTCCGCCGGTTAATAAAACTAAAAATCAACTCGATCATAACGGACACGAATCCTTCTCATTTATTAACAAATTAAAACCATCAATTAAATAAACTGACCGTCTATTTTCGTTTAATGTTAACGTTAAAAATTTTTAAACTCAAACCGCACTCCGCCATATTTAATACTACGCGCGCGATACGAGCGCCGAGAGCGGATTTCATTACAACTAAACTTATAACGATTATTATCATTTTTAACGTATTAATTCGATTCGGAAAATTTTCCACGTCCGATATTTCATTTTTTTATTTATATTTATCGAGTGTTTCATTAATTCGAAAACGGATCGACGTTGTCAAATTCAATTCGTTTTCCATTAAAAATTTTCATGAATCGACCATTTTAGAAAATTTGTTTCATTTTTCGACCGCGCGAAGCGCTCTCGTCTCCCGCGTATTTAAAAATTTAAAACGACATCTATTGAGAAATTAACGAATCAAAATTACATTCGTAACATTGTTAAAAGCTTTTAAATTTCACCGATAGAGTTCGTTAAATTAAAAACAATTATTATTAATATAAACAAAAACAACCTGGCCCCTTCCCCCCCCCCCCCAAAAAAAAAATAAAGGTTAAATTACAAAAAATAAAAATTCATTCGGAGACGAATAAATAAATAAATAATTAATATCAATAATAATAATAATAATTAACAATCGATTACGCATTTTGAAATGCCATCCAAAAAAAAAAAACAAACAAAAACACAAAAAACATAAATAATAATAATAATGATTTTGTTTTTAAAATAAGAAAATTTACGCGGGGGAGGGAGGGGGAGAGGAAGAGGGCACGCGAGACTTGACGTGTGCGTGCGTTATAAGAAGTGAAAATAATGATAATATTTGAATAATAAATTAAAATACATTTAAAAAAAAAAAAAAAAAACAAGTAGTGGCATCAGAAAGTTGCAAAATAAAAAAAAAAAAAAAACAAGTTGACAAAAAATTATTTAATTATTAATTTTTTTTTTTTTTTTGACGTAAATAAGCGTAATCTGACTTTTTTTTTTTTTTTTTTAATAAAAAATAAATAAATAAATCAAAAAGGGAAAGTGATAATAAGAATGCGCGCATTTTTAAATAAGTGTCAACATTTTAATAAAAATAATAATAATAATAATAATAATAATAATTTTACGGAAAGAAATGGAAAATGAGTGATAACGAGATAAGAAAAAAAAAAACCTTCGTAAAAAAAATTGTAACGTGACATACATAATAATAATAACGATGATGCCAAAGGGGGTAAGGAAGAGGAAAAGAAATATTTTTAAAACAACGTGTTGTTATCATTATCATTATCATTATCATTATTATTAATTATTAAAAACTTTTTTTTTGCTCTCTTTATCCCTTCCTCCCCCCTCCCCCGACCTATTCGACATATTATCGACCTTAAAAAAAAAAAAAAAAAACACAAAAAAAAAAGGAATGATAGAAAAAAAAAAAAAAAGTCCAATAACGCAAAATTACCTGAAACCAAAGGAAACGCCTGAACCAGTAACAAACAACAAACAAACAAACAAAAAAAAAAAAATTTTTTTTTTTTAACGTGTGAAATGCCAAGATCGAAGTGGAAGAAAAAAAAAAAAAAAAAAAAACAAAGGCCGAAATCGAAAGAGATTTATTTATTAGAACGATTTTAAACTTTCTCTAATAAAAAAATAAATCACAATTATCTAAAAAAAATATCGAGCAAGATACAGTGCTACCAACTTTCCCACACCCTCCCCTTCCAAAAAAAAAAAAATTCTTTCAAATGTTTTAAACTCGACCATCTCACAACAACAACAACAACAACAACTACAACTCGAAAAATTAATCATCGTCGAAATGAATGGATATTTAATTTTTTATGTTGGCAGTACTGACGATGGGGGTATCATTTTAAAAGCAAACTATTCGATTGTTTAATAATTTAAACAATAATAATAACAACTTCTTAAAACAAACAAAAAAAATTTTTTTTCTCTTTTCTATTAATTAAAGACCCTCAAAAGTAAAAAAGGCTAATAATTAACGACTACGAAACAAACAAACAAACAAACAAGGTCTCACCTGACAACAACAACAACGAAAAGAATTTGGAGAAAATTCGACAAGGTAAGGTTATGAAGGGATAATACAGGAAGAAAAAGTTATTTGTCCGTTTCTTTTTTTTTTTTTTTCTAACAAGGATTTTTTTTATCCTGGAAATACGGGGTGACGTAATCACAAAACTTTCAAAAATTTATACATATAGGAATAATGATAATTATTATGATAATAATAATAATAATAATTGCAAAATTACGGAGATTGCAAAGGTTTTACCGTAAAAGAAAAAAAAAAAAAAGGTGAGAATCTTTTGTCATTAAAAATAAAAAAAAAAAAAAAAAAAAAGTACCTTTTTATAAGTGAAGTATGCGACGATGCCATTTTGTTTTCCCTTTCGGTCACGGACGAAAATTCTATCGGTCGAATTTGAATTTTTTTTTTTTTTCTAAGGTCGAATTTCGGAATCTGGAGAGATAATTAACTGGAAAAAGAAAAGAAAAAAAAAAAAAAATTTTTTTTTTTTTTTTTTTTACAAAGGTTGTTTTTGTTATTGTTATTCTATTACTCACTCTAAATGGAATTATTATTTTTAATTAATAAATAAATATATATTAATAATGATAATACGAACGGATGGGGG
>NW_002987837.1:345156-354574 GCF_000006295.1 Pediculus humanus corporis | reverse complement strand
TTTTTTTTTTTTTAACAAAACGCACTTTCTGTCAAGCGGAAAACGAAAGAATTTATTTCGAAAACGATCACCACCGTCACCGTCACCGTCACCACCACCACCGCCGCCACCACCGTCACCGCCACACGCGAGCGATCATCGTTGGAAAATAAATAAATAAAAAAAAAAAAGAAAAATTTTTTTTCACATCTCGATAATTGCTGTTAAAAATCCATAAAAAAAAAAAAATAAATAAATAAATAATTATTGTTATTATTATTATTATTATTATTTCTTAACCGGTGGTTTTATGCAAGACGTACATACAGGTACGAAATAATAAAATAAACTCAAACCCATTAATTTAAATAATAATGATAATAATAATGATAATAAAAATGCCGGAAACTATTTTTTGTACCTGGAACGAAAAAAAAAAAAAATACGTTTAAATGTTTATGTTCGTGTTGTGTGACTCAACTACAGAAATATTTGTGAGGTTAATGAGAGGAGGGGAAGAAGGAGGAGGAGGAAGAGGAGGATGGAAAGAGTACAGCAGAAGAAATATGTCGAAGAGTACAAAAAAAAAAAAAATGGCGCCGAACGAATCAAACGAGCGAGCCCTCGAGGAATAATTTTTTTTTTTTTTTTTTAATTTTTAAATCGAGAGAGAGAGAGAGGTAAAGAAAAAGAGAGAGAGATAAATAAGAAGAGAGTGAGAGAGAGAGATGGTGGTGGTGGTGGTGGAAAAGGGAAGAGTAAAACGAGACATTGCCTGGAAAATTTATTTTACTTTTTTTCTTTTTAACCAACATTTTTAAATGTACCGAATAAAATTTACTTATCATCATTATCATCATCATCATCATCATCATCGTCATCATTATCATTATTATCAAACTGCGAAAAATTTATTCGCACGTAATAAACCCCTCCCCCACCTCCTCCCCCCAACCTCATACATAATTAATTTTTTTATTAATTAAAAAATATGTTAAAAATTTCTTGTCGTGGCACTAATTTTTTACGTTCGCATCAAAAAAAAAAAAAAAAAAAAAAAAAACCCACGTCAAAAAATTTAAAGTGTCAATAGCGGTTAACATTTACAGACGTGACGTCAATTATTTGATTATTTTTTTACGTTAAGAAGTAGAAGAAGTTACCTCCAACTGTTACCGACTAATGATGACGTCAAATTAAAAAAATAATTGCGTCAAATTTTTTATACTTTTATTATTATTATTATTATTATTATTATTCGTTTGTTAATAATTCCGAGAAACATTTTATACCGATTAAAAACTCGTAGGCCGAATGGAGTGTTGTTGTTGTTGTTGTTTGTTGGTACTCGTCATGGGGACCCCATGGTGTAGGTGTTTTATTTCGACAGTTGTTTATTTGTACGTTTTAAATATATATTTCGAAAAGGATTCTTGCATTTAATAAACACGTTGTAGAGAGAGAGAGAGAGAGAGAGAGAGAGAGAGAAAGAGAGAGAGAGAGAGAGAGAGAGAGATTTAAATCGAATTTTACACGTTTTTCTTCCTCTTTTTCGGGTCTTCGGGCGATCGGCGTAAGCGATCAAACCAAACTTAAGAAAATTTGTGTAACGACGACAAACGAGATTATCGAAATCGTTCGTTTGTTTGTTTGTATGTTTGTTTCCCTTTCTTAATCGTTCCAATTAAAAACGGATTTAAATTTTTCGAATTTTTTTTTTTTTTTAATTATTTTGAAACTCGTTAAAACCTTTCTCTTTATTTCATCTTCTCCTATTCAGCTTACGAGATTTAAAAAAAAAAAAAAACCGTAGTGGGGAGTAACGTGTAACTAGAAAAATAATAATGAAAACCTCACGCGAATAACGATTATTATTATTATTATTTTTCTCTTCATTCTTTCCAGTTCGCCTTATTTAATCACTATCATCCACATTCTCATCATCATCTTCTTCGAAACATTTTTTGTTTGTCCGAAAAGGAAAAATTTCAAGGTCAAACATAACCTAACAAACCCGACATTAAATTGTCCGAAAAGTGGCAGTAGAAAAATTGCGCCGATCGTCGTCGTCGTCGTCGTCTCGACGTTTTTCTTATTTTTTTATTATCCGGAAACTAAAAATTTTATAAGAAACGACCGCGTTCGTTTGATAACCAAAAACAAAATTATTATACTTTGACTTTCTTAACACGTTTTATAGCGATTTCACATCCTCCGGCCATCTTTTTTTCGCGTTTTTCTCTCTCTCTCTCTCTCTCACACAAACACTTCTCGTCTTTTTTCTTATTAAAAAAGCCACGAAAATCTTTTTTTTTTTTTTTTACCCGTAAGAGGACATTAATAAAAATATCGATCAATCAATCGAAATCATTAATAATAATAATAATAATAATATTATTAATTAAATTAATTAACGAAAATAAAAATTTTTTTTTTTTTTTTACTCGTTGTTTTCTTTCGAGGTTATCAATAATAACATTCGTTATCATTGAAGCGAATACAGGGCGTGACTGAGTAAATTTTCTTTGTATAAAAAAAAAAAAACCAAGGTGTATGTACTCTCTCTCTCTCAAAAAAAAAAATTATTTAATTATTATTACTCACGCCGATTAAAAAATAAAAAAAAAATTAAATTTCGTAACGGAATTTATTAATGAATACGCGCGTGCGTAAATACGCACGCGCGTATTACGCACGTGCGTAATACGTGTACCCTTAACACGTAATAATAATTAAATAATTGTATTGTTCAAATGGTATGAGTATGAGTACGAGTAATTTTTATTATCATTATTTGACCGTTTGGTACTTTTCTAAAAGGTACGCAGGGTCAGAGGTACTTAGGAAAAGCGATAAACGGGGGGGAGGGGAAAAAAAAGAGAGGCGGGAACAGGGACGGAAACAGGAAAGCAACCAGGCGTACAAATTAAATTTTTTTAACTACGAATAAAAATTTAAATAATCTTTAACTTAAAAACTGTAATTTTTTGTTGATACAGAAAGAGAGAGAGGCTGGGAGAGGAAGAGAGAGAGAGAGAGAGAAAAAGAGAGGGGGAGGGAGAGAGGAAGAGAGATCGTAAAAAAAAAAAAATTAATGACCGAACCGGGATGGGGAATAATAATAATAAAAAAATTTTTACCCCGTGATCAAGAGATTTAAATTTCCCCCGGGGAATACCTAAAAAAAAAAAAAAAAGAAAAATTTTAATACCTTTAAGGTACGAAAAAACGATTAAATTTTTTTTTTTTTTTACATACATATAAAACAAAGCAGACGACAATAATAAATAATTTTTTTTTTTTTTTAAAACGAGTAGTAAAAAAAAAAAAAAATTAATTAATTTTATTTATTTATTTATTTGTTTGTTTACGTTTTAATAAATCCCGAGGGAAAATAATTTTTTTTTACTGGAATATGATTTCATTCCAGAATTGTTGTAAATTTTTTTTTTTTTTAATTTCAGAACATCAACCTTTTCGTATAATCGCTATATGATTTTATTATTACAAGGCGACGAGAATTATTTTTTGAAAAAAAAAAAAAAAATTTCGGATTGGAAACGACGTGGAATTAGAATGAGTTCGGGGGAGGGAGGGGAGGGGAAAGAAAAAGTTAAAGAAAAATCTGCCACGACGAAAAGGAAAAAATTTATCGAATTTCCGAATACATTTGAAGACCCTCCGCTATTTGGACGCAAGAGTTTGTGCAAGTGTACTCGCACACATCCCCTCTCGCAAGCGTACCAACTGAAAATTATTTAAAAAAAAAAAAAAAAAAAAACAAATCAATCGACACTTTTTTTTTTGCATGTAAATGATTTATGTCTTATGTCAATTGCACTTGTCATAATATAATAATCACATCAACGGAGTCGCCCTTTTTTTTATTTTATTTTATTTTTTTTATCATTCGACCGTGATAAATTATTATTATTTTTTTTTTTTTTCGTTAGCTGGAAAATTGGCAATATTTCCAAAGCACCGTAAAGTTTTCCCTTCCCTTCCCTTCCCCTTTCCTCCTCCTCCTTTTTTTTACACCCGTCGCTCCATGAGACAAGTACACGACAAATGCTCTCGTACCCCTTAGGTACCTTATTTATTTTATTTTAAATATTTCAAATTCAAGGCTGGAAAACGTCAGGTTCGTTTCTTTCAAATAACGAACGCATAATAATAATAATAAATTATAACAAAGCCTAATCCCAAAATAAATAAACTTAAAAGCAAGAGAAAAATCTGCATGGGCAATCCTTAAAAATAAATAAATGCTTCGGACTTTTAAAAAGGAAAGTACGGAAAATTGGTAAAGGCGTGGCAAGTTAAAGGTTGAAACTAAAGTGTTGTATAACAGCTGCACAAGATCAAGCATTAAGGACCTATAACTGACAGAACTGTGCCAGCCAACAAACCGGATATCATCCTCAGGCATAATGCTGAAAGGTGGTGTAAGCTGATTCAGGTATCCGTACCGGCGGCAAAAAAACACCAGACAGCCAAAGAAGCGGACAAAAGGCTGAAATACCCAGGATGTGGGGAGTAAAGACAGAAACAGTTCCAGTCATCGGGGGAGCAAGCACTGGGAGCCATGCCACATTCATAAAAAGGAAATTTGAAGAAGATTTAACCGTACAGGAAGTGCAACGACCGCCGACATTTTTGCGACATCACCACCGATATTCGAACAATCATCCCTAAGGAATCCCTGAACCTAACCTGATCTAAAAACCTGGAATAAATGTTTAAAAAAAAACTCCGACAAATATTCAAAAGGTTGCCATGTTAAAAAGTGATAATAATAATAATAATAATACTTAATCGCGGAACGTTTTTAAAATTATTATTAATGCAAATTATATTTCCGCCATGTTTCTTACATCTTTCTTAAAGCCCAAAAAAAAAAATAAACAAATTTTCTTTTTTTAAATCGATCGTAACGATTTTTTTTTTTAACGATCGATAATATTCGTAGCAAAACAAACGAATAATTTTTCTAATGATCCCTTTTTTTTTATTTGCTGGAACGACAAAAAAACAAGTTTTTAAAACCGATCCGTTCTTTTAATGATTATAAATCGATAATTAATTGCGCGTCAATCAAAATAGCAAACTAATAATAATAATAATAATAATAATAAACCTGTGGGGTAATGTTATTATTATCATTATCATCATCGTAATCACGAGTTTATTGAACTTGAAAAAAATTTTTTTTTTTTTTTGCAATCACCTTAAGGTTTCATTCACTTTATTATTATTATTATTATTACCAAATCACAGAGTATTTAAGCGATTCGCATGCGGTTTCTAGAAAACTTCTAGAAAATTCGATTTTGACTCCTTTTTCCTCCTCCCCCTTCCCCCCTTCTCTCCTACTCACGGGTGGGTCGATCCTTCTCTTGGAAATTTTTTTTTCATTTAATTTACGTCAATAAAAATTTTCTCTCTCTCTCTCTCGTAATTCTCACGTGATTTCGGGTAAACCCCCAAAAAAGGAAAATTTTTTTCTTTTCTAAAATATACGATTCGAAGAATGCAAAAAAAAATCCGGTCGTAGTTTACGTCAAAACGTAAAAAAATGGAAACGACAACAAACACAAATCTGGAACTCCCCGTTTAATTCATTTAAATTTTCAACCGGAAAGAATTTAATCGTACTACCGGAAGTGATTGAAAGAATAAGAAAAAAAACAGTACAAATTAATTTCCTTTTACGCACGACAAACAAAACCCTCAATACAAATCCTACGATTAACTATAAACAAACAAACAAACAAACGTTTGTTTCCCTATAAAAAAACAAACTTCATCCGTTTTATTAAACGTTTAATAATAATAATAATAATAATATTCATGAAAAAAAAGGTAATAAAAGGTAAAAAAAAAAAAGAAAAAAAAAGAAAAACCTGAACAAGCAAATTACCTACAAGGCCTTGATTTAAGGTATCGTGTTATCGATATATACTCCCACCACATAAATGTTTTTTGGCAACTTTCCTATAGGTTGCTATAAGTTATTAAGAGTTAAATATAACCATAGATATTACATTATGAGTAATAATAATAATAATGATAATAATAATAATAATAATAATAATAAGACAACCACCACTGTGACTATCCTGTCACTTTTAATCAATGACGTTTATTAGATACAAGGAGGTAATGGACTGATGAAACAAAAATATTATATTTCGTCATTTACACCGAAAATAATAATAATAATAATAATAATAATAATAATAATAATAATAATAATAATAATAATAATAATAATAATAATAATAATTCACCTTGACTCAATCTAAATTATGGAAAAATATGTATCTATCCACTCCTGTTAGGGTGTAACGACGCCGCGTTGCATATCCTTAAAAGTTTGTAAGAAAAAGTCAAAGATGAAAATGCTGGAGAGTACTGGAATGAGTTAGGGTACCTTAGAGGATGCGAAACACCTGGAAGGGATGTATGACCCTTTAAGAAAGCCGCCACGTGACTAATTTTTACGAAAATTTAATTAATACTATCAAACTATCGCGACCTTTTAATTATTTTCGTTATAACCTTTTGACCTTGCAAAAAAAAAAAAAAATTTTTTTTAAATTTCGTTTCGACTTATTATTTTTTTTTTTTGGAGACGATTCGTTAAAATTTTTTATTTTTTATGGATTCCCTAATGAGAAAGAGAGAGAGAGAGAGATAAAAACCTGTTTCGTTTGTTTGTTTGTTTTTGCATAACAACTATTACGTTCGAGTTCAAAATTTCAATGACGTATATAAAATAATCCAGAAATTAATTTTTTTTTTTTTTTAATTATTGGAACATCCAACCGTGACGTAATACTGGAATGGATATTCGATTTCCCCCTTCCCCTCTCCCCCTACTCCCGATAAAACTACCCTTTTGAATATTTTAATCGTTTAAATATAATGACACGTTGTTTTTTTAAAACGATTTTCATTTGGGTTTTTTCGATTTCTCAATTTCAAGGGTGAGACAACAACAACGACAACAACATCAATCACAACAACAACAACAATAATAACAACAACAACAACAACCACAATAATAATAACAACAACAACAACAATAACAATAATAACAACAACAACAAACAAACAAAATTTAAACTTATCGAAATGTAACAAACAATTTTTCTTCCCCAAATTTCAAGAAAGAGACGACAACAACAATCACAACAAACAAAAATTAAACTTATCGAAATGCGACAAACAATTTTTTATTTTATCAAACTCCATTAAATGAAACGGAAAAAAGAAAACAAAAACAAACAAAATAGCCGCCGAGTTATTTCCCATAGTTTTTTTTTTTTCCAAATTTAACTCGATTAATTATTTATTTTCTTATGCGTTTAATTAAAGAAAAATACGCGCGCGTAAAATCTTAATAATAATTTACGCGCGTAATCTTCGTCCTTAATAAAACTTTAGGTATTAACCTCGTCGTGATTGCATTTCGTTTCGTTAAAATTTTTTTTTATTCTGCTTAAAATGGAGAGAGAGAAAAGCTTTAATTTAATTGTTATTAATAATAATAACCGGGTAAAATTAGGTTAAGGGCTTTGATACCCCTGGAGAGCCTCGAGAAGCCACAAAACACTTCTTATCGTTTTTTTTTTTTTTTAACTATGAACACACTATCTAACGCCGCCGACCCTGTTAGAAAAAAGAAAAACCACTAAACGAATTCCAAAGGAAAAGAAAAGGACAAAATATTACGGTCATTATAATCACGAACGCACGCGTTTTTTTTTTTTTTTTTTTTTTACACACATAAGCGAAATATAGAATGATTACGAGATAATTTTTGATATGTGAAATTGTTGCACACTACTACCACGATGCATACAAAAAAAAACCCGTCCAAAGGTCATATTTTCTCTTTACTAACATTTAGGGTAACAACCACAACAACAACAAAAACAATCATCCTTCATCGGTTATACGATCATGATGATGACCCATTTACATAACGTCCGTAAGGGATTAAAAAGGATTCACGGGTTCTGATCATTATTATTATTATTATTATCATTACTATTCCGATTGACTCATTCGTGGTAACGTGTAGGGACCTACTAGCGTCCCCTTGACACGAGACTTCTAGGATTATGACACTTGAACGAGGCAAACAGGATTTTTACGCCTCATACAAAAAAAAAAAAAAAAAACAACAACCATTATTTTTAGAAATCAATTTAAATGAGTTTGCAACAACAACAACAACAACCGTTTGTTATATACCTACAACAACTTAAAAAAAAAAACTATAAATTTTAATTAGTTATCATTATTATGATTATTATTATCATTATCGCATTTTCTTATCATTACTAACTTTTACTCAATGATTAAATATAATGAGAGAGAGAGAGAGATAGAAAAATTTTTCATAACCCTTATGTCGCGTTGCTGTCTGCGTGAGTGAGTGCCTGCGTGCGTGAGTGGGTACGTGCGTGAGTGCGTGAGTGCGTGCGTGCGTACGTTTTCATAAAATCTTACCCAATTTTTTTTAATTTTAACAGATTTTAAAAATTTCATTCACGGTGAAAAAAAGTAACCTTGAGTTATGAAAAAAAAAATTCGTTATTGAATTTTTTATGAAAAAATTGATGATGATGATGATGATGATGCGCGTGCGTAACCGTGTTGTTTCTCGCGTTTTATTATTATTATTATTATTATTATTCACGTCATTTATTTCACGCTTTTATAATAAGTGGATGAAATTGAGGCTATCAACACACACGACACGCGTACGTTTTATTATTATTATTATTATTATTATTATTATTACGATTAATTTAAATGAAAATTTTATTATTTTGGAACGATCGCAACGATGAGGCTGACGATTGGAAAAGAGAGAGAGAAAGAGAGAGAGAGAGAAAGAGAGAGAGAGAGAGAGAGAGAGAGGGAAAAGATTTTTCTTTTATGAAATTTAATCGAACTCGATTTTATTTCTTAAATTACAAAAAAAAATTTGGCTCAAGAATGCATGAACAAGTTCAACCCAGGATATATACCCAGGAGGAAAATGCCAAAGAAATCAACTTGACATTGTCAGATATTTTTTCGTAATTTAAGAATTGAGTACCACTCCCAAACTAATCATTTTTTTTTTCCCCCGATACCAACACCAACAACACCAACAACCGATCAGGTACTCGGAATATCACCTCTATAAACATTACACCCCAAACCTTTCGATCCTTAAACGGGTTCCTGCTTTATCTACACGCATTCACACCCACGCATACGCACACACCCATCGTCACCGTTTGTGTCAAAAAAAAAAACCTACATCGAAACTCTTTCGAGTTGTAAATAAACAAACAAACAAACATCGAAATAGATTCTTCAATGAACAACCGCATCGTTCGATGTAAGGACGCTAATTATTATTAACAACAACAACTCG
>NW_002987837.1:337842-344904 GCF_000006295.1 Pediculus humanus corporis | reverse complement strand
CCCCCACCATCATCACCATCACCATCACCCCATTAAGTATTGAAAACAAACCACGTACTTTTTTTATTATCATTCTCACAATAGTAATTATTATTACTATTATTATTATTATTATTATTATTATTATTATTATTATTATTACTACTACTACTACTACTATTATTATTATTATTATTATCATCATCATCGTTTCCAAAAAAAAAAAAAAAGTAAAAATTCTATTTTTAACTTTGCAAGAAGAAAACCGGTTTTCGTTTTCCCTTGAGGAAAGCGTGGAATGAACGCGGGGGTGGGTGGAGGGGAGGAGAAAGAGAGAGTGAGTGAGGGGGAAGAAGGAATGTGGGGCGCAAGCGGGTAAATAATTTTAAGGGCATTAAAAAAAAAAATTGAAAATTACAAAATTATCGATCGATCGATCGTAATTGAATTGTTAATAATAATTAACTACCAACTACCTTAAGACCGCAAAACGCGCAATTAAAAAAAATAATGATAATGATAATAATGATAAGCGAAGAAACGAAATAATAATAATGATAATAATGATAATAAAAGATTTTTGTGTTTGTGTTTATGTCTTGCCACACGTCTGTCAACCGTCATAAAATTCATGAAAATTCAGGTCTAGGTTTTACACAGTTCAATTTTTGCGGTTTAATTTATTTTTTCTTTCTTTAATTAAAAAAAAAAAAAAAAAGATAAAATGGCGTCCAAGGAATCCGATCGTTATTAATAATAATAATAATAATCATCATTGATTTTTCTTTTGTTATTATTATTTTATAATTAACTAATTACACGTCACGGGCGGGTTTTTTTAAATACGTATTCAAAAGAAAATTTTTTTAAGTTTTTCCATTTGTAATTTGAAAAGTACTTCGCTTACGATTATCACTATCATCATCATCATCACCATCATCATCACCATCATCATCATCATCATCATCATCATCATAATAATAATAATAATCTAAACGTTATGAGAAGACGACGATTTTTGTTGTCGGATTTTATTAATAATAATAATAGAAAATTTTTTTTAAGTAAACTTTTCCGATAGAAATTAAGTTGTCGTTTAAATGAAATTTTTATTAAATATTTTTAATAATGATGATGATAATAATAATGATAATAATAATAATAATAATAATAATAATAATAATAATAATAATAATGATGATGATGATGATGATGATGATAATAACATGAGAAAAAAATTTTCCAACAAAACCTGGCACTCCGTATATAAATATCGCTTAAGGGTAAATAAATAATAATCAATAAAATTGTAACAATATTTTCGTCTCTCTCTCTCTCTCCCCCTCGTAAATGTCTATATTCTCTCATCATTTTTAATATTAATAATAACTTTATGTATTTTATTATTAATATTTTTTAATTCGTGTATGGATATATATTAATTATCATCATCATCATCGTTTTTTTTTAAATCAAATTATTACGTAAAATTATTACACCGCGAATTGATTTTTTTTTTTTTTTTTTGGTATTTATTAATTTAATTTTCCGGATTTTTTTATTTATTTATTTATTAATCCTCTTTCGTTATGAATTTATTTATTTTTTCATAATTATTTGTCAATCGAAATAGCAGACGAAATAGTTAAAAAAAAAAAAAAAAAAATTTCATTAATTTTTTTTTTTTTTATCTTTCTTATCAAGGATTCGAACGGGTATTAATCCCGTTAATACCCGTGGGTGACACGACTCCTCCTTTCCTCCTTCTCTCCCTCTCTCTCTCTCCCACCCACCTACCTCCCTTCTCGCGAATGTGTAAAGTGGAAAATGAATAAATTATCATTATTATCATTTTACAAAAACAAAAATATCGAATCGATTATTATATATCGAAAGTCACCTTTAAAAAATATTTTTTATGTTTTCTTCCCCCCCCCCCAATCGCGATTGAAAATCGAAACAATTAATAATAATAATAATAATTGAAATGAAATTTAATAAGAGTGACGTAATCATATTTGTAACATTTCCGGTTTATGAGATTTAAAAAAAAAAAAAATTTCAAAATATTAAAAATTTAAATATTTAATTAAAAAAAAAAAACAAATTATCATTATTATTATTATTATTAACCGTGATGATAATGATAATAATAATGGTGATAAAACTCGGTCAGTCGTTCGTTCGTTCGTTCGTAATCGATCCATTGATCGATCGATCGATCCTTGATCAATGACAAAATATCCTTTTTTTTAATTAAATAACAAAGGATACGAAAAAAAAAGAAATGAGGAAATCCGACCGTGGATTGTCTGTGTGTGTGTGCGGAAATGAGAGGGAAATCGGCCCTCAACAGGTGCACGAATATCAAAGGTTGAAATCTATTTACACGATAATTTAACCAATCGATAAAAATTGATTTTTTTTTTTTTACTCTATGACCTTGTACGCGTTAAAACAACCGCAAATTCATTTTTTTTTTTTTTTTTTTGCCTTTTTGTCGTTGTTGTTGTTGTTGTTATTCTCATTGCTGGAGTTTTATTATCGTCGTTATTATTATTATTATTACTGTTTATTACCTTTTGTTTTATTATTATTATTATTATTATTATTATTATTATTATTATTATTATTTTAATTAAGTCCTTGTTTGACACAACTTTCGAAAATAAAAAATATTAAAAAAAAAAAATTTTTTTCTTGATGATTTCTATAAACTACTACTACTACTACAACTACAGGAATGAGGATGACGTCATAATAAACGTGTAAATAGTCGTTAATAATAATACTAATGATTAATTTGAATCGTGACGTCACGATACGCCCGATAGGAACGCAACCTTAAGAAAATTTTTTTTTTTTATCCTTCGGGAAAAAAAAACGGACACGATTCATAGCGCACAGTGCTTTTTTTTTATTGACACGTTTTTTTTTTTTTTAAATAATAATAATAATTATTTAATTCCACGTCGTTGACAATTTTTCCCGGAAATCCCCTCCTTCCCCGATTTTTTTTTTTAAATATTTTTCAATTATTTGTATCGAAACGATAAATTTTTTAAAATTTCGATCGCGCGCCCGCGCAATTACTTATTTTATTACATTAAAAAAATAAATTATTATTTTAAAAAAACCCCCGTTATATGTAATAAATTATATTTAAAAAAAAAAAAAAAAATGTGCGTAAAAAAAAAATATATATACATTGTAATAATAATAATAATAATGAAGGTCGAGAAAAAAAAAAAAAAAGGAAAAAAAATGAACGTTAAAATCTGTAAGCGGATGTTGACAGGCTTGATAGAGTATTATTATTATTACTATTATTATTATTATTATTATTATTATTATTACATGTAAGTGAAAAAAAAAAATGGTGGAAAAGACTTGCGCCGATTGGAAATAACAGGTTACAATAACTTTTTATTTTCACGTCAAGAACAAATAAACAAGAAGACGGTTCGAAAATAATTATGGAAAAAATGTCGGGTCACGTGATACGATATCAAAACAATTCAATTAATTTCTTTTTGGAAAAGACAAACGAACCATTAGCGAAAAGTTTCGGAAAAAAGAAAATCGATCCCATATTATATTCGCAATTAAAATTTCGAATGTTTAATGACGATCGGAAATCATCGATCCTTTCACTTCCGGTTGTTCGATACGCATTCGATCTCGAATGAAACATTCGTTTAAGTCAAAAGATGATGATACGATTCTCTTAATAACTCGCTCATTTCGACAGTGATTTCGGATTCGTGCACAAGGTTCCAACAAACAACAACCCGACAACAAACCGGATATCGTCATTCCATTAATTAAAATAATTTTTAACCCGAGGAAAAATACAAACACACCGCGAGAAACCTTACAAAGAATCGAAAAAAAAAAAAAGAAAAAAAAATGGCTGAAACATGAAAATAAAAACGACCTGGAACGAATGTTGGAAAACATTGACAATCAAATGAAAACTTGTCGTGATTACAAGTAACGATGATGATAATGATAATAATAATAAAAATAATTTTAAGGCATGTACCTGACGCGAGGAAAAAAAAAATTTTTTTTTTTCTCTTTTTTTTTTTTTTCCCTAACCAATTATTATTGTCATTATTATTACTATAAATTATTATTATTACTACTACTACTAATTATTATTATTATTATTATTATTATTATTATTATTATTATTATTATTATTATTATTATTATTTTTATTAATGCGGACAAAAAAAAAATTATTTAAACTTGGCGCATAAAAACAAACAAAACATAAAAAAAAAAAAAAAAAAATTGTTCGACTCGGTATACGATTTCAACAATTCAAAAATTTAAATTTTTTCCCGCCAAAATTTTTTTTTTTTTAAAACTTCGATTTCATTTCCAAGTGTTTATTATTATTATTATCAATATCAATAATTATTATACAATCAATATCATTATTATTATTATTTACACGGACAAGAAAAGAAAATTATTTAAAATTGTTATTAAAAAAAAAACACAAAAAAAATTTGAATTTTTTCCCGGCAATTTTTTTTTTTTTGGAAAATTCGATTTTATTTCCACGTGTTTTATTATTATCATTATCATTAACATTATTTACACGAAGGAAAAAAGAAAATTATTTAAAATTGTTATTAAAAAAAAAACACAAAAAAAATTTGAATTTTTTCCCCCCAAATTTTTTTTTTGTTGGAAAATTCGATTTAATTTCCACGTGTTTTATTATTATTATTATCATCAATATTAATATCATTATTACTACTGTTATTATTATTATTTACACAAACGAAAAAAGAAAATTATTTAATATTGTTACACAAAAAAAAAAAAAACAAATAAAAATTTGAATTTTTTCCCGCCAAAATTGTTTTTTTTTTGGATAATTCGATTTTATTTCTAAGTGTTTTACTATTATTATTATTATTATTATTATTATTATTATTATTATCAATATGAATATTATTAATATTATTATTCACACAAACTAAAAAAAGAAAATTATTTAAATTGGTATAAATATAGATAAAAAAAAATTTCGATTTTTTCCCGCCAAATTTTTTCTTTTTTTGAAAATTTCAATTTTCCATTCTCAGATGTTTTATTATTATTATTATTATTATTACTATTAGAAAATCGACCTCGCCTGTACACACACACACACACACACACCTGATTACGTTCTTTAAATACGTTGTAATAAAAAAAAAAAAGTAGAAAAACGTTCCGGGAAAAAAAAAAAAGGAAAAAAAAAAATTATCATTTTTACGTAAAAGGGGGATAAATTTAATTTATTTGTTGCCACTTTTGTTTTTTTTTTTTTTTTTTTTTTTTTTTATAATTTGTTGTAATTCTTTAAAAAAAGAAAAAAAAAGTCAAAGAATTTAAATATAACGATGATGAACGAAAATGGAGAAAAAAAAAAAAAATTAACGATTTAACACGTCCTTCGAGTTATAAAACACATTTTATATATATGTCATTGCAACGGATAATTTTTTCCTTTTTTTTTTGGTGTTCGAAAAGTCTTCCGCCCTTTCTCGCAGGCACGCTACACGCACGCGCACGCACACACACGCCGTCCATTTTGTTTTTTTTTGCACCTTTCCAATCTCTGTACTGATGCCAAGGTTTTCGCTCAAGCTTTTCAAGTTTTTTTTTTTTTTTCAACCATTAAAAAAAAAAAAAAAAAAAAACGATTTTGTACAAAAACCGACGCGTTTGTATAAATTATTATTATTATCGATTTGGTTGTTGTGGTTGTTTTACAAAAAAAAAAAAATTATTTATTAATTTGCGAATGTCGAAAAACAAACAAAACAAAAAAAAACGATCCGGAAATCATTTCTGATAATTAATAATTGCTTCCGCCATGTTTTTTTTATTTTAAAATCCTTAAAACGCTACTGCGGTTTCAATAAATCACGTTTAATTAACTGAAAATGGAAAAATTTGACAAACCGGAAATGATTGTGTTTGTACCCAAATTCCGTTTTCCTTTCATACGCTCGATTCCTTTTGTTTCCCACGAAGGAAACAAAAAAAAAAAAAAAATTATTTTAATTACCCTTTTTTTATTTTTTTTTCAGGTTGGCGACATTTGAAAGACAACGACAAAGACGTACGAAATAAAATCCCTTATCGTCGACGAGAGGAGGGGGAGGGGAAGGGGGAGGGGAAATAAAGTAATAAAAATTAATTAAAAAAAAAAAATGCCGGACAAAAAACCGACGACGACGACAAACAAAAAAAAATGGAAACCTGTAGGATTAAAAGAAACGTCGGTGGTGGCGGAGGGGGGAAGAGGTGGTGACGGGGGGTAGCAACGGCGGTTCCCTCAAAAAACAAACGAGAAAAATTTTTTTTATGAAAATCTCATAAATTTTAAAACGTTAAAAAATATTTTTAATGAAAATTTCGAATTTTTTTTTCTCTCTTCGTTTTTTTTTTTTTAATTAATATATCGATACGTTTATTCGATCTATCGATCGATCGATCGATGGATCGATTAATTGATTATTTAATAAGCCAAGGGTAAAAATCAATAATTTGTTCTTTGTTTCCTAAAAAGAATTTTTGATACAATAAAAAAAAAGAAAAAACAAATATTAATTTTTTTTTGAAAAGCAGACGAAAATTTTTCTCATCTCTCTCTCTCTCTCTCTCCCTTTTACTTCTTTACCGCGTTTCTTTTTTTTCCTTGTTCTCTTTCTACCTCTTTCTCTCTCTCTCTCTCTCTCTCTCTTATACACTTTTATCGCCAGCCTTACTTTTCCTTGTTCTCTATCTCTCTCTTTCTATTAAACTTTTATCGCCTCTTTTCCTCTTTCTCTCTTACTCGTTCTTACTTCTTCTCTCTCTCTCTCTCTCCCTTACTCGTTCTTTCTTCTTTTCTCTCTCTCTCTCTCTCTCTCTCTTTATAATTAATTTACCATTTATCTTACATATTTCCTCTTTCTCTCGCTATCTTTTTTGCCTCTTTATCTTTAGTGTATCATTTCGTACCGATATCAATCGAAATTTCTTAACCTTAATTTTCTGAAGGACTTTTACCCCCATTGATACCTCCTACTT
>NW_002987837.1:276106-333606 GCF_000006295.1 Pediculus humanus corporis | reverse complement strand
AATAATAATGATGATGATGATGATGATGATGATGATGATGATGATGATGATGGAGTGAAAGAAATTTTTTTACCGAATAATCCCTCGAAACTTTTTTTTTTTTTTTTTTTTTTGGAAAAAAAATTTCCAGGTTTCCATTTAATTTTAATATTACAAAAAAAAAAAAAAATTTCCAAAGATTTTATACGCGGGACGTTTACTCAAATCTGGAGGAAAAAAAAAAAAACAAAGAAAATTCTCCAGAACTCGAATCGTTTTAATAATTTTCAAACAAAATGTTTGAATGGATTTTACATAAGTTAAACGTAAGCGTAAGAAAACAATTTAGTTTTATTCATCGTCCGACAGGTAAATGCGAAATTCACATACGGATAAGAATCGAAAATGAAAATAAAAAACAAAAAATCGATTTTTTCGTTTTTTTTCCAGCACCGTATTAAGTATTACAAAAATTAAAATTATTTTTTTTGTCGTTAGCCTTTATCTTTTGATCATTCATTCGTTACCCTTTGACGATAATAATAATAATAATAATATCACCAACGAAATCCGAGTATTTGTCCCTAAGGAATCGGGTAGAAACCTGGAATAAATGCTTAAAAATCTCGACAAATATGAGCCTTGTCGTGTTTAACAGTGATAATAATAATAATAATAGTAAAAATAATAATTCGGGAACGTTCCAGAATCCTACGACAGAAATATACAAAACTAAATACGTAACACTTTCAAATTCCAAATCGGAATCATGGTAGGTAATAGAAACACGTGGAACAAATGATGAAAAATTCCATAAAGTCTATGAGGGTAAACTTATCGTGATTATGACTGACAATAATAATAATAATAACAATAATAATAATAACAATAATAATAATAATAATAATAATAATTAAGAATTAATGAATTTTTATAAAACTTTGGAATTTGCATCATCGCATTTAAATAAAAAAAGAAGAAGAAGAAGAAGGAGGAGGAAAAGAGACAAGAATGCGTCGAATAAATAAAATGGACACAAAGAGACAAAACAAAAATAATAAACGTATTATTGATAATTTCGATTGATCGATTGATTGATTATCGATTTCCTATCGTCTACCTGTAAAGGTGAAAAAAAAAAAAGAAAAATTTTTCAAACCACAATTTAAGGGAGCCGGAAAAACCGTTTTCTGTATAAACATTATAATATTCCTACGCCTCAAAGAAAATAATAATAATGATAATAATATCATCTTTATCACGACGAAATGATGATGATGATAATAATAAGGGGGGTATGATTTAAAAAAAAATTCTCGATCGATAATTTTCATTTTAAAGACTCTGTCGTGTCATTAGAACGACGTCAAATTTTTTTTGTTTATTATTTAATCGCGAATTCTTCTGCGCGCCAAAAAAAACGCGCGGAAAATTATGTGACAAACGAATAATGATGATGATTATTGTGTGATAAAACGATAATAATAATAACAATAATAATAATAATAATAATAATAATAATAATAATAATAATAATAAATAAATTAACACACACACACGGGTTTAACGTTTCGTTTTAAATGAGTGAGCGGGGGGGGGGGAGAAGAAAAAAAAAATTAAATTAAATAATTAACATAATAATAAAATCATAGTTATCAAGGTTCGATTGCGTCGTTATTATTATCATTATCATTTTTAATTATTTCTACAATATTATTATAATAATAAATTAATTAATTAATGAGTATTAAAAAAAAAAAAAAAAGAAAAAAGAAAGAAAGAAAATTACTCAAGTTTTTCTTTTGCAAGAAAAATTATCATTATCATTATTATTCATTTTATTATTAATTAAATCGAGTTTTGCGTTTCTTATTAAGAATTAATTTTTCCTTACGATTATTATTATTATTATTATGATAAACAAGATTTTTCGATTAAAAAAAAAAAAAAAAAAAAAAAAGTAAATATTCTCGAAATTTTTTTCCGAGGGACTCCCCTTTCATCTGACGTCATCATTTTTTTTTTTTTTATTACTGTTGTTTATTTATTACCCGAATTTATTAAATTATCTTATAAAAGTTTAACTTTGACGTCATGGATTTCACTACTTGGAAATGGCTGGGAGGGGTGCGAAAAAAAAAAAAATAATTTCTTCGAAACCTTTTGAGACGGGGAAGTGGAAAATCGGGGGGGGGGGGTTCGCGTAATATTTTTCAAAAAATAAGGGAAACGATTCGATAAAAAATTAATTTAAAAAAAAAAAAAAGTATGGTTGTCGAATGTTTTTTTTTTTTTTTTTAATTATACCTGATTTCAGGGCTAATTAATTTTTTAAGGTCTTTTTTTAATTGGACAGTAGGAAGTCAATGATAATAATAATAATAATAATAATATTGAAATGAAAAGGATCGAATGGTGGCTCCCTTGACCTTGAAAATTAATAAAATAAATTTTTTCTTTTTTTTTTTTTTGGTACGCGCGTTTCCGTTTCAAAACGATACGCGTTCTAATTTACGATTGTCAAAAATGGGGGGGGGGAAATCGAAAAAGAAAGAATCCCGAAGGAACGGACGAAAACACTCAACACAAATCCCTGTTAAAAATATGCAAATAAAATGTATAAAAAAAAAAACAAACAGAAAATACCTCGAGAGTCACACCTGTAAGAAAAGAACAAGTGAAAGGCATGAATGAGGAAAGGAAAAAAAAAACGCGCGTCAAGGGTATCGTACGCCATTACCAATCGAAGTAATGTTGGTTAGTGAATAAGCAGAAGTGGGAAAAAACATAATAATAATAATAATTTTTTGAAAGAAATTTAAAAAAACCCGATTTTGTACGATACGACAAAAGAAAAAACAATCAAACAAATAAACAAACAAACGACGACAACCCTCTATCGAAACCTACCATGTTATAACAAACAATAAACACGGTATCGAGAATGAGTATAACCGAAGGTAAAGTTCGTGAACTTGACAGTGGTGAGTGCGTAAGTACGGTACGTACGTACGTAGGTTACGGTACCCTAGAAAATGTTGAGATCGGAAAAATAAGGAACGACGCCGAAATGGAACCACGAATCTGTCGTGGTATAGAAAAAAGAAAAAGAAAAAGAAAGAAAAAGACAAAGGCGAAAAGAAAAGCATGCGTGGATTGGAACAGGACGCACGAGGTGAAACACGATCAACAAGTGGGGGGTCGTTAAAGACCAATGAAAAGTTTTCATACCGGAAAGCGATTTCCCTACGAAAAGGTGTACGCGATTTAAAAGGTGGGAGACAATTTCGTTCTCCTCTCCCCGATAAAGGTGGGGGACTAACATCTATTTATAATGAGTGGGTGACCCAGAGGGTGCTCGTTTGTTTGATCATTGCTTGTATACGACGGTCGTCGTCGGTTAATATTTTTTTTTTACGGAGTTTATCTCGTGATTGTTCTGTTCATTTGTGGGTGATCGGTTAGTTTTCTGTTCTTTAAAGAAGAAAAAGAAGAAGCCGTCAGAGGGAAATCAATATTAATATTAATATTATTAATAATAATAATAATAATAATAATCATCAGCCTGGCATTTACTGCGTTTGGACTCCTCAAGCACTCACACAACGTTTGTTCTATTCACGAAACTCCGATTATTCGAGTAATTAATAATAATAATAATAAATCAAAAATGTCTGTCGCTACTGCTCAAAAGAACCGCGAAATGTTTGCCGTCAACAAATCGTATAGTGTTGAGGTGAGTCAAAAAACTAAAATATTATCATTTTTTAACCTTCTATTTTCCATAAACAAAAACAAACAAACAAACGAACAAACAACCATTTTGTTACCTTTGAGTTACTACGTCGTTAACACCCCAAATTTTTTAAACCCTCCCCCCTACTTCCCCTACCCTACCCCCTTTCTCTTCCCTTTTAAACCGCAAAAAATTCAATTTATTGCTTTTGTGCGTGCGTGCGTGTGTTTGTTTGTTTGTTTACGTCTTCTGCTTTCTTTTTTTGTCGTAATAACATGACCGTAAACTACAAGTTTTTAACGTAGTATTGAAAATTACGTAATAAAAAAAAAACATAAATAAATAATTTATTCTTTTGTATTTAAAATACATTTAAAAAGAGATTTTTTTTTTTTTTTTCTAATAGAAAACTCACGCGTATTCTCACGCACGTTTACGCATATATACACACGCGGAAAATTATTTATTTATTTATTTTGAAAAAAAAAAAAAAAGAAAAGTTTTTAACCGATCGTAAATTAATAATTTTTAAAGACCGAAAGAAACATAATTTGTGTAATTAACAAAAGTCGAACAAGGTTATTTAAATTCCAATTAAAAACTAAAAATAATAACTAAAGGCAATGTCAATTATTATTATTATTATTATTATTATTATTATTATTCGTTTAAAAAAAAAAAGTTTACGACTAAATACGAGTAGATTCTTCACACGTATTTATAATAAATAATAATAATAATAATAATAATAATAATAATAATAATAATAATAATACGAAAGGATTATATTATCATTATTAAATTTTTTCTTTTTTTTAATTGATTTAAAATTCAGGGTCGTACCTAATTCGAATCGAAAAAAAAAAAGAAAATATTTTATTAACCAATTGAAAACGACGGCAATAATCTCGGTCAAGCGTGTGTATTATGTGCATGTATGCAGGCATGCGTAAGTAAGTGCGTGAGTGCGTGAGTGCGTATTTAATAATTAAACAAATAAAGTTTTGTTGTTGTTGTTTTAAAGAGAGAGAGAGAGAGAGAGAAAGAGAAAACAAATTAATATTAAATTTTTTTTCAATGGTCAATCAGGTAAGAGGAGTGTCAACCGGTCTGTCGTCAGATTATTACCATAACATTATATATTTATTCGTGAATGAAAAATGATAATAATAATAATTTTCGTAATATGCCAAAAAAAAAAAAGAAAGAAAAGAAAATGGGAAGAGTGAGACGAAGAGAGAAAGAGAGAGAGAGGTCAATGGTTAACGATAAGTAAAAAAAAAAAATCGAAAATCGTTCGAGAACGATTCGATTTCGCGAGAAAACGATCAGCATTAGAAATTTAAAAAAAAAAAAAAAAAAAAAAACTTTTAAATTTTTGTTTAACAACCGACAAACACACACACACACACAACACATTTCAAGGGCTCTCTCTCTCTCTCTCTCTCTCTCTCTCTTTCTCTCTCTAAGTACATTTTTTTATTTGGTATAATATAAAACTTGTTGTTCGATTTGTTAGCCAATTCCTCGGGGCTTATTGGCATCAAGTAAAATCACGCGAACCTACGGTTGGCAATCGTGTCATTAATTTTATATCGGATTCAATCGAAATTAATTAATAAAAAAAAAAAAAATTTTTTACTTTTTTCTTCCACTTTTAAATTTTGCATGTAATTTTTTACTTCCCTTTATTTGATGGTGACTTCCCCCTAATCCGCCTCTTCCCTCCCCCCTCCTACTCTCACCACCGAAAAAATTCATTTTCACAATTCAACCTTGCCTTGTCACCATCATCATCATCATCGCAATACCTCGCGATATTTGCGCGCAAAAACTTAAAGAACAAATAAATACATTAATAAAAATAAAAATAATATTAATAATAATAATAACAACGATCACAAACAAGAACAAGAACCATTTGCTGAAATAATAATAATTAAACAATTACGTAGTTGACAAACGACATTAATAATAATAATAATAACGATGTTAAATAGCAATAATAATAATTATTATTATTAATACAGTGATAAAATGTTATAGTTAATATAAATGACGAGGCATAATTGGACCGGTAAAGAACGCATGGAATAAACGAAGGTTAAACGTTGCAATGATCGGAGGCATGGCACACGCGCACGCACTCACGCACGCACACACACACACACGGTACCACCGTGCTAAAACTCGAGCCTTGACCTGATAGAGATCTTGATACAATAAAAATGAACACAACCACAACCAATAAAAAAAAAAAAAAAAAAAACACCATCGGCATTATATATATATATATAAATATAAATATACTTTTTAAGTTTTTAAATATATAAAAAAAAAAAACAACATAATAATAATAATAATAATCACCTCGCAATTTTTCTGATAACGCAGGTTGTTTCAAAAAAAAAAAAATCAAAATTTTTAATGTCAAGTGACGTCATCAAACGAAAATATTTAAAGACTCGTTATATATATATTAAAAATTTATTATTATTATTATTATTATTATCGAGCCGATGAAAAACAAATAAATTTTTTTATTATCGTTAAAATTACAATCGCGAAACCGGATGTATCGAAATGATAATGATAATGACAATAATAATATTAATAATAATAATAATAATGAAAACTCGCGTATGAATTACACTCGTTCCAGTTGTTTAAATTAAATTTTTTATTCTATTCGCGAAAAGAGAGAAAATAATAATAATTATTATTATTATTATGAACGTGTTTAAAAGCCGAAAGGATCGGTGTGGGAAAATGTCGCGACTTTGCAAAAATGCGGCACGTGATAATGGATTTTCCTTGTATTTCAAAAAAATGTCCGTTTTTTTTTTACTCGGTTTTAAATTTTGAATTTGATATATGATGGAATTGCGTTCGGTCGTTCGTTCGTTCATTCATACGTTCGCGAACGTGACTCGATAAAATATCAAATTGAAAAAAAGAAAAATTATTATTATTATTATAAATAGAAAAAAATAAAAAAAATGAAAGGAAAAAAAAAAAAAAAATAGAGTGCGGTCCATTAACTTGTTTTGCCTTGATGACCACCACGAAAAGAGAGAGAGAGAGAGAGAGAGAGAGAGAGAAATCGGATTTTAATTTTAGTATCGTAACGGAATTCTAAAAGTCGAAGAATTAAAAAAAAAAATTTTTTTTTTTTAAAAATCATTTTTATAAAATCTCTTCTCTCCTGAGGGATTGAATGAAAATTGCTTCGAAATCCCCGGGAACTTAACCGGAAACTTGGAAAAAGTCTTTGAAAATCCTTTATGAAAAAATCATTTTTCTCTTTCTCTCTTTCTCTCTCTCTTTAAATTATTTCCTTTCCTTTCCTTTCCTTTCCTTTTACTCGACTATTATTTTCTCCAGGGCGGATTTTCCATTTTCTTTCTTTTTCTACTACGATATTAATTCATTCACAGCAAAAAAAGAATTCCGGAAAGACAAGTAAAAAAAAAAAAAAGTGAATGTGCTCTCGTTAAAAAACTTTTCTATCTCTCTATCTCTCTCTCTCTCTCTCTTTCTCTCTTTCAAATTATCGTTCGATTCGTTTTTTTTTTTTTTTTTTTTTTTTTAAATTCACCGCCTTGTCAAACCTGAAAATTTTCCACAAGGACCTTAAAGTCGTAAAAAGTAGAAGCGATACGACCCAGTGATCCAAAAAAAAAAAAAAAATTTATCAATCCGTCATTATTATTATTATCACTACTCATAAATACTAAAAAAAAAAAAATCGCCGGAAAACTCGATCGATACTATGAAATCGTTACGAAAAAAAAAAAAAAAAACTTTTTCGTAACCGCAAAGGAAAATTTTTTTTCAAAACTACGATTCGAATCCTGGAAAAATAAAGAAAAGAAAATTTTTCTTTTCGATCGATCGAACGATTACCGGAAACACATTTAGGGAAATAGATTTAAAAGTTGAAAATTTTTATATCAAAAGGAAATCTTTTGTCAAAAGTTTCATTTCCTCTTTCTTTCTTTTTTCCAGAACGGATATCCAGCACGTAGACGATCTCTTGTTGATGATGCACGATTTGAAGCCGTTGTCGTCAAGCAAAATAAACAAGCTGGATTAGAAGAAGCAAGACAAAAAACAAATGGTATGTTTCCTTCTTTCATTTCACAACAACCAAACAAACGCATACCTAAATTTTTCGTACCTTTTGCACGAATGCACATCCGCTTGTTGTTGTTGTTGTTATCACACCTATTTTTAATGCACGTTTCATTAGTTGTTGTTTTTTTTCTTTTCTTTTTCTCTCGCACGTAATAGGTGAAAATTCAGAAGATATTCAAAATGTTGAACAAATTCAACTTCAATCAACCACCGGTAGGTACCAACACCGATTTCATTTATTATTATTATTATTATTATTTAACTTTGAGTAGTTTAAACCAAACAATCTTCATTCCGTTTATCCCGTTCTATTTCCCACGACTTTTCCGTCTCCTTCAAATTGTTCCTGTAGTTTAACGATCGTTTTCCATTAGTCACTTTTAAACGATTCGTTTATTATCCAGTCCTTGGAATAGTTTTGGAATGCAATCCCATAAATATTTTTATCACATCCGTTTCGTGAGGTTTTTTCTTCTTTTTAAATCCGACGAGAAACAGATTAACCGGCGGATTAAGTGTTTATTTTATGATAGCATGGCTTTATAATAATTATGTTGAATGTCGTTTAGATGTATCCTCTGGTCAAAATGGAGAAGAAGATTCCGCATTTAGCGATTCCGTCGAAGATGAATGTGAAAACATTGAACAAATCGCCGGTGAGTGATTGATTGATTGATTGTTTAAAAAAAAACTAGAATCCTTTTCTTTCTTGTATTCTCTTTCTCATCGCTGAACGATTTGTTTTTCATATTTTGCAGATTCCGAATTGACCGAAGAAGAAATGTTCATACTCAATGCGTCGTCTGATTCTAAAATCGATGATAAAACCATTCAAAGATCGACTCTCATGTTAAAACTCAAGGATGGAATCGGTTCTTTGGCCAGAATATTAAAAACCATCGAAGTACGTGTTGTGAAATTTTTTTAATTTTCTTTACATCGAATGTTCGAGAGATGGAAAACGTTGCATTAAATTTTCTTTCTTTTCTTAAAGAACTTTAAGGGTACCGTCGTACACGTTGAATCGAGACCATCAAACGTTTCCGGCGTTCAATACGACGTTCTTATTAAAGTTGATTTGACGAGACAATCCTTACTTTTGTTGATTCGTTCTCTTAGACAAAGTTCTGCACTCGGTGGTGTTAGTTTGTTAACCGATGAAAAAGTTAATGTTAAGGGTAGGTAGTGTGATGACGTCATTTCACGATTCGATTCGGTTGTTACATGTTGTTTGATTTTGTTTTTTGTATATACGTCCAGATCCATGGTTTCCCAGGCACGCTAGGGATCTTGACAATTGCAATCATCTCATGACTAAATACGAACCGGATTTGGATATGAATCATCCAGGATTTGCTGATAAGGTATACAGGGAAAGAAGAAAAATCATTGCCGACATCGCTTTTGCTTACAAATAGTGAGTTGTTTCCATTTTTTTTTTTTCATTTCCGTCGTAAAAAAGTTTGTTTTTAAATAAATTCTTTGTTTTAAATCATCAGCGGAGATCCAATACCAAGAATCGAATATACCGAAAGTGAAACATCCACATGGACTGCAGTTTTCCACACGGTTAAAGACCTCATGCCAAAACACGCTTGCCAAGAATATAGAAAAGTATTCGCCATGTTGGAAGAAGATGGAATATTCGAAGCTAACAAAATTCCACAACTTGAAGACATGTCGGCTTTTTTGAAAAGTAAATCATTAACGATTGATTGATTGATTGATTGATTGAATCCTGTCTGTTTTTCGATCGAAGTAAAAAAATATTAATTTAATTTGATTTTTTTTTCTTTTCCAGAACACACCGGATTCACATTAAGACCTGCTGCCGGATTATTATCTGCCAGAGATTTTCTTGCCAGTTTGGCATTTAGAGTTTTCCAAAGTACCCAATACGTTCGTCACACGTCTTCTCCATACCACACTCCAGAACCGTAAGTTTTTTCTTCTTTTTTGTTATATCGACGAATTCTATTTTAGAGATCTTGAAAGGTCTCTCGGAAAAATCATAAATGAAATTAAAAACCCTTTTGAGTTAAATTAATAATTAGTCGAACCTTTTTGTTTGAACTTTTAATAAATTGCTTTTGAAATAATTAAATTTTCAAAACGATTTTACATCTTCATTTTATCATCATCATTATCATCATCATCACTTTCTCGTTCCTTTACGTTTAATCAACAAGTCGGCCTCGTTCCGACATCGAAAAAAAAATTTTTTTTTTTTTTTTTTTATTAGAATTTTAAATCGATATTATTATTATTATTATTATTATTAGAATTTTTAAGTTTCTCCGATTATCATCGATAATTTTTTTTTTCTCTCTCTTTTCTAAATTATTATTATTATTATTATTATTATTATTATAAATTTTTCAGGGACTGCATTCATGAACTTCTTGGACACATGCCACTTCTTGCCGATCCTAGTTTCGCACAATTTTCACAAGAAATCGGACTCGCCTCTTTGGGTGCTTCCGATGAAGAAATCGAAAAACTTTCAACCGTTTATTGGTTCACCGTCGAATTCGGTCTCTGCAAAGAAGCTGGAACCGTAAAAGCTTACGGAGCCGGTTTACTTTCCAGCTACGGAGAACTTCTTCACGCTATTTCCGACAAACCGGAACACAGGAGTTTCGATCCGGCTTCGACCGCCGTTCAACCTTATCAAGATCAAGAATATCAACCAATTTACTACGTTGCCGAAAGTTTCGAAGATGCTAAAGAAAAATTCAGGTGAGTGAAACCGCAAAAAAAAAAAAAAAAAAAAAAAAAATTCCAATTTTTTTACCTCTACGAAATTTCAATTATGCAATTTTACATACTTTCACGCTCTCAATTTTTATAACCGACACAAACCCCTTCAAAAATTTCAATTATGCAATTTTAAATTGTATTTCGAAATATTCCAGACGATGGGTATCGCAAATGTCCAGACCTTTCGAAGTCAGATTCAATCCACACACGGAAAGAATCGAAATATTAGATTCTGTCGACAAATTGGAAGGACTCATGTCTCAACTTCAATTGGAAATGCTTCATCTCACGAACGCAGTCAACAAAATGAGAACCACAATCTGTTAAATCCTTACACAAACACAAACAACAAAAAAAGAGCTAAAGACATCTTGAACGTATGATGAGAGATTATATATAAAAGAGAGAGACTGAGAGAATGATTATGATAATAATGACTGCGTGATAATGAATGAGACATTAAAAAAAAAAAACACGATTTTCCCACAACGACACCTGATTCCAATTATGTCGTCACACATGAAACACCTGACAATATTATTAATTAATCATCATTATTTTAAATATTCACAAATTAAATATTATATCGGATCTCACCATATACCATATATAAAACCTTAATTATATGTATATCATATAAATTACACATTATAAATATATATATATAATAAGATTATTAAAAAAAAAAAAAAAAAAACAGCAAAAGTAAGCATGAAGCGTCTTATCACAATGATATCGACATATATATAAATATGTCAACATAATATTGTTCCTGTATACTATTATTATTATTAATATTATAATTATTATTATTATTTTTTTTTTTATATAAATATATATATATATTATTAGTTTTGCACGATTATTGCAATTTATATAGTTATTAAAATAAATAAATGAAAAATAAATAAAAAAACATGAAACAAAAGGTCATGTTATTATATTAATGTTATTACTATTATTATTATTATTATTATTATTATGGCTATTTAAAAAATATTTAAAAAAAAAATAAATTCACTTGCTTTAATTAATTATATACATATATACGTAAATATATTTTCCATGACCTTATTAATAAATAATGTAATGCACACACACAAACACATTTTACAAATGAAATTATATATATATTTATTTATGTATTTATGTATTATTTATAAATATAAATAAATAAATTATGTATGTAAATATATTATTTATGTGTGTTTCTTATATTATTTTATTTTATTAAAAAAAAAAAAAAAAACGTAGATTATTATAGATTATTATTATTAAAAATAAAAAATAAAAAATAAATGTAATTTTTGTCAAATCTGTTTATTTTTTATTTTCTCGCGAAAGAAAACGGTGACGTCACAAAAGTTTAAAAATTAAAGAGAGAGAAAGAGAGAGGGGGGTAATAAATTATTTTCCCTCCTTTTTCAATAATTAATTAATTAGAGTCCATCTTAAATTTATTAACTTTATCAATAATAATAATAATAAAATGTATCGGAGTATTTAGCTTTAGTTTAAATTTTGCCACATTTTCGCCCTGTTCACGCCATCTTTTTTTTTTTAAGGGGACCCCCTTCCTCCCCTTCGCGATTGCTATCATAAGATAAATCGATTGCCCTATATCATAGTAAAAAAAAAAAAATTGAATTGAAAATTTTTCACGAGTGATATAAAATAAAAAATAATAAAAAAAAAATGTCACCGCCTTTTCGAATTTTATTATTATTATTATTATTATTATTATTATTATTATTATTATTATTTTGAAAATAAAATTTATGTAAACAAATAAACTATTTAATTAACTTAAAAAGTATTTTCAATTTTTTTTTTTTTTTTTTTTTAAATATTTTTTTTTCGGATGATTTTGTTATTAAACTTTTATTGATTAATTGGTTTAAAAAATTCGTTGCTTCCACGATCATGTTTAAGAAATAATAATGATGATGATGATGATGATGATGATGATGATTACGAATAATATGACGAATTTTTAAATATAAGAAAAAACGAAAAAAAAAAAAAAACCTATTTATTATTATTATTATTATTAACGTCGTCGTCGTCTTTGTCGTCATCGTCGTAGTCGTCGTAATAGTTAAAAAAAAATATTATTATTACTATTGTTATCGTGTATATTATATGTAATCGCAAAATTAATGAAAAGACAATATTTGAAAATGTTTGTTATGAAATGAAAACCGTTCATGTTGTTCTGTCGTTTTTTGGATTTTGCATTTTTTACGTATTGAACGCTGATTGGTTGGATAAATTATACGAAAATTTTATCGAATTTTATTTATTTGGTGATTTCGAAGAAGTCGCACCTTTTATTTCTTCAGGTGAGTTAGAAAAACCGTCCGCCATTTTATCATTTACAAATTATCATTTATCATCAGTATTATTAATATTAATATTTTCGATCGCGTCCCCCCCTTCTTATTTCGTTCTATCTCATTATTCGCTCTCACGTAAAAATAAAATTCGCCTACGTAATAATAATAATAATAATAATAATAATAATAATAATAATAATAATAATAAATCAATAAATAATCAGTATACGTTTTGTTTTGTTTTTGTTTCGACGAAAATCAAACAAAAAATTTTCATTGCTCGTGACATTCGTGATTTTTCTCAGATCGTCACGTGACGATTTTTTTTCACTGACAAACATTGACGAAAATAAAAAAAAAAAAAAAAGAAAAAACCAAATCAGGTATGGGGGTCACGTCGACGTCGACGTCAAATGAAAAAAAAATTATTTTAGTCATATTATTATTATTATTATTTACTCTTATGTCGTAGAATTTTTCTCTTCTACATCTTAAACGCGTCAAAAAAGTGACAGGATTTGGCTTTCGTTTTTCCTATTTTTATAATAATAATAATAATAATAATAATAATAATAATAATAATAATAATAATAGGAATGACGATGACGATGATGATGATGATGATGATGATACTGACACATCTTGGTTATGTTTTCCATAACATTTATCATCTTTTTTTTTTTTTTTTTTTAATAGAAATTTAACCTTGAGCCGTCTTTATAAAACATTATACACATGTTCTTTTTAACCTGTTATTATCATTATCATTATTATTATTAAAGAAAAAATATATTAAAAAAATTGAATCGATATAGAAAAAAAAAAAAAAATAGATTGTTTATCATCTGGAGTGCCATTGTTTAAAACGACAATTCATTTTGCCTGGAGTGTCAAAATAATCGAGGGCCCACCATTTTTTTTTTTTTTTTTTTTATCATTCGAACGTTTATAATTTACATCAAGATTTATTTATTTTTTCCAAAAAATATTTTCCAGTTACGAACGGAGCAAAAGAATTCGATAGATTGATAGAAGATCTAGCAAAATCCAAAAAAAAATGGTATAAATCCTTTTACGTGTTTTCATTCGTGACGATATCGTTAATTTTTTTCACGCTTTTCTATTATTTAAATATATTTTCGAAAAATCGCGGAATAATAAAAGCGAGCCATGATTTTATTAAACAATTTTACGTTTTTCAAAATCACAACGTCAAACCCGACAAGGAAGAAATACAAAATTTGGTCATTGAATTTTTAGAAAAAAATTTCAAAAATATAAATTGCAACAAATTCGGCGACGACGTGCCCGTTAAATTACTATGGAAAGGAGGAACCCTCGTCGAATCATCGATACATTGCAACGTGAGAGACGAATCCGCGGAACCTAAAATTTTATGTATGAAAAAAAAAACGAAATTATTAGTGCAATGCGGAGACGTGGGAAGCGGAGATGAAAAATCACAATTATCACCGACATCGAGCGAAGAATGCACCGTATCGAAAATTGCGGAAATACGAAAACTACTGGAATCCGAACCGGAAATTAAAAAAACACACGCGGACAAAGATGATTGCATTGATGACGTCATCGATATAAATGCGGACGAGAGAATATCGATTCGTAGGAAAAACATGTTGAAAAAAACGTCGCAAACATGTTTTCCACCGAAAATCGGATACTGTAGGAAATCCATTTGTCATAAAACTTCGAAAGATTTTATTGATAGAAATGTCAGCGTGCAAGAAGAAGTAGAAGAAGTGGAAGAAGAAGAAGAAGGAGGAGGAGGAGAAGAAGAAACAGAAGAAACAGAAGCAACAGAAGCAACAGAAGAAGAAGATGAATATTATCAATCGAGAGATTGTTTATCGAATCGATCCGAAGAAAATGGTGATAAATATTACGAAGATTGGAATTGGGATAACGTAACAGATCCGAAATTAATGAATCGTATTAAATTATTAGAAACGAGATTGAAAATAGAAGAACTTAAAAATAAAAATTGGATAAATAGAATGTCGAGAGCAGAAGGAATTTTACAACAGTTAAACAAACAGGTATAGTTTTTTTTTTTTTTCTTTCCCTTCCCCCCCCCCTAACTATAAACAATTTTTTTTTTTGTAAAAAACGAAAACGTAAACAATGAGTCGAGTATAAGATGTATGGATAAACCGGAAGGAAAAGTATAAAGAGAGAGAGAGAGAGAGAAAAGGTTATGACGTAAATGTACATTTTGTTACAAATATATGTATGTGTAATCAACCTCGACAGGTTGAAAGAGGAATTGATTCCATGTCGAAAGGAGTTAACTCAAGCTTAATCTCAGGTAGAGCTTATCGAGGAGACGCGTCCGATGGAGACAAGAACGGAAACGTTGAAGATAACGAGCACGGTGACAAATTGGGCTTCTACCACCACCACGCATCCAAAGAGGAATACACAATTCACTCTTGTCAATCAATATCAACCTTTTTGTACGCAAATTCCGTCCATGTCGCTTAGCGAAGTCATAAAAAAGGAGGTAAGATAATCATTTTAATACATTTATTCCCTTCTCTTCCATTCCCTATTTCTCCATTACCACATCTCGTGTGCAACCATCTTCGAAATAACCGAAAAAAAGAAAAAAAATTTTTAATAAACAATTGAAAATCGGCCAAGTTCATTAAAAACTTTGAAACATAAAAAAAAAACAAAAATTGAAACTTGGGTTTTTTTTTTCTAACAACTAAATTGACCGAGTCACTTGTATCAAAGCCAAATTATTTGGCCGAAAAATATTTGCTGAGTTAGTTTATGCCAATGCCACCTTGACCTAATGGATAACTAAAAAAATAATAATAATAATAATAGATATCAATCTAAATGGTTAAATCATATTAATTGAGACACGCATATAGAAAAATATTCAATAAAAATGATAAATTTTATCAACTTATTAAAAGCATCATTAACTAAATGAATCACAATTATTGATTATTGATTATTATTTAATGCGTAAATAAATGTTTGAGTTAATTAGATTAATATTTACCCCCCCCCCCAGTGTTATGAAACAATAGGTGATTATCAACATTATTATTATGTAATAAATAGATCTACGATTGTTTCAAGTTCATTTATAGAAAAATTTGAATATTTGTTTTTAATATTGTAATGTAAAAATACCGATCTTATAGAAAACGGTTATAAATAAATTAAAAATTTTTAAAAACAATAACAAATAATTCTTAACAATTTAAATGTTTATATCTTATGACAATGTTAAAGTTTGTGTTTTGTTTTTCTCTAAGAGACTCATATAAGAGTGAACTAACTCATGCTTAAGATTTTTTACTTTGATTTGCCCTTTTATGTGATAAAAATCAGAAAAAAATAAAGTTAAAGAAACATTATCGAATAAGCAAACAGTAACAATAATAACAGCCACAAAAATAGCATCTACAGCAGCAGCAACAACAAAAATAGCAATGACAAGAATAATAATAACCACAACAACAATAACAACTGTAAAAACGACTACAAAACAGCAGCACTAACAAAAACTACAACAACAACAACAAAATCAGCCACACCAACAAAAACTACAACCATGACAACGGCAACAAAATCTGCAGCAGCAACAAAAACAATAAACACGTTAACAAAAACAGCAATGATAACAATAATATCAACAACAACTAACTAACTGACAATAATAACTGCAAAAACGAAAACAAAAATAGCAGCAGCACCAACAACGAAAATAACAAAAGCAATAACAATAATAATAACAACAACAACGACAATCACAATTGCAAAAATGACAACAAAAACAGCAGCAGCACCAACAACGAAAATAACAAAAGCAATAACAATAATAATAACAACAACAACGACAATCACAATTGCAAAAATGACAACAAAAACAGCAGCAGCACCAACAACGAGAATAACAAAAGCAATAACAACAATAATAACAACAATAATAATAACAACAATAATAACAACAATAATAATTACAATAATAACAACAACGACAGTAACAACTATAAAAATAACCACAAAAACAGAATCACCAACAAAAACTACAACCGCGACAATGGCAACAAAATCTACAGGAGCAGCAGCAACAACAACAAACATTCAATTTTTTTTATTTATTTAGCTTTTGCAAATGTTTTTTTGTTAGGCAAACTTGTCAACAAAAAAAGGCAACAACAAGACAACGACAAATAAAACTTTTTTCTTTTTTTGCCAATTGCAAAAAACATTTAACATAATTAAATGTTTAAACGTTAAAATTCGTACACGATTTAAAAAATTAAAAATGTCTAACGTTTCGAATCGAACGAACGAACGTACGAACGTACGAACGAATTTAATTAATAGTTTTTTAAATTTCATTTTAAAAAGTTTTTAACGATCATATAAATTTCGTTATGACAAGTTAAAACATAATAAAACTCGTTCGTACAAACACGAATAATAAAAGTTTAATAATAAACTCACCCTTTTGTATAATTACAGATTGGTATACCAACGTGGAAAGAAGATAGTGCGAGACTATTTAATACGGTTGTACCGACTCCTTCCCTTCCACCCATACCTTCCCCGAATTCATTGCCACAATCATTATTAAGATTTAGCAGATTTTTTTCTAAATAAATAAATAAATAAAAAATTACAGTTATTTATTTAATAGTTCTTATTTAAAAAAAAAAAAAATTAAAATTACTATTTTATAAATAATTATAAAAAAAGTTATTAATAATAATAATAATAATAATAATAATGATATAACAAGACAATTTATTTAATTTTAACAAAATCGATTAAGCCAACGAATAAAATAGATTATTATTATTATTATTATTATAATTGCTTGTATATATGAAACTTACTTATTAATAATCTATTTATATTTATTCATTTTTTTTTTTTTAAATTATAATTTTAAATTTTATTTATATACACATATATTTATTATTATTATTATTATATAAGGGAATAATACGTGTCATTTGTAATATTATTACTTTTTCTTTTTTTTTTTTGTCATGAGTGGTAAATTTTTAAAAGAAATATATGTAGTAAGCACAAAATGGTTTCTTTTATAAACCTGATACCACACACACACACACACACACACACACACACAAGCACATTGTTTCATTTGAATGAAAATGATAAGTTTTTTCTAAACAAACATGTAGTTAAATGATGATAATAATGATGATATGAGATATAATCAGTTGAAGGTTTAATGGGGTTGCATGCTTAACGTTGATTGTGATCACAACCAACATGAATACTTTGAAGGAGTCAAAGGTTGGTTGTAGTGTAGTGGTATAGTAGGTTTGGTGGTTATAGTCAGGTTGGTTGAAGAGGGTTGATTTGTTAAAGTTGTTGGTCAGTTGGGGTTGTATAACTCCCCGGAATTTCAGTTATAACTTGTTTAAGTAAATGCAAACTTGTATCTTAAGTGGTGGATGAAAATGATGCAGCATTAGTACTTTAGATGGTATAATGGTACTACATTAGATGGTAGCATGGTGAGTGAAAGGTTGACAATATTACCATTCAAACATCTCTCTCTCTCTTTCTCTTGATTCAAAAACTCTGAAACATTATAAAAAGAGATAGATTAATTACTTTCAAGTGTGATTCACTATAATCCCAGGAGGCACATTCAGATTTTTTGATTGATTTGAGATTCCTTTTTGTCTTTAATGTTTTCATATTGTTCTAAACAACTTTTATATTGCTCATGGTCTAGTATACTTCAATATTGCTCAGGGTATCATAATTTTGTTTCCAATTACAATGCAAAGACTTGTTTGTTAGACGCAGTGAAGAAGTGCACTCCTTTCTTTCTTATTCTTTTTCATTAATTACTCATATTGATAATTAATCAGATTCGATTTTGTTTCTTAATGTATCAGTTTTAAATAACAATAACATAATCACCTGTAAAACAAATGAATCAATTAAAAAATTTTATCATATGTAATGGATGAAAAAATGAATGCATTAAAATGGCGGCATAAGTTTCTAATTAAACGCATTAAGTCATTTCATCCAGCGTTATTTCAAACAAGATAAAATGAGTTAATTTCATAGAAATGTCAAAAAAATAAAATTTATACAGATAATAGTGAAAGTAGATAAATATTATAATGCATTATTAGAATTAAATGTGTAAAACAGAAAAGAAAAAAAACCTGATCGTGATTTCTTTTTTATAATCGAACGCGGCCATTTTGAAATGATTAGCCGTTAAAATGAATTGAAAATCTTTATCGTCATATTTTTTATTCATAAAACACTTAACCTTTTTTCTTTTTTAATTTACGGTTTTCTCTCTTTCTCTCCGTTACTTTAGAAATAATAATAATTATAATTAATTTAAATTAAACAAGTTTACACCACACGCGAATAAAAAAAAAAAAATTAAAAAAAAAAAAACGCACTAATAAAAATTTCAAACGCACGCACTTTATTCACTTTAACGTGGCGTTAGAAGCGGTAGAAAGAAATGGAAAGAAATGGAAAAAACTTCGAATTCGTTAAAAAGGCGGTGAGATGAATTTTTTTTTTTTTTCGTTTCAGTTATGGTGAAACAAGAATAGATGAAAGACGAACGTTCGTACGTTAACGTTAACGAAATTTTTTTCTTTTTTTTTTTTTTTTCTTTTTCGTTTTTATTTTTAGCAAAAAATAAAATTTTGTTTTTCGATTTCTATTTCGATTCTTTCGTCGATTGTTATTTAAAAAAATGTGTTTTTTTTTTTTTAATATATCGGGATATTTTATTTTAATATTACAAATTAATTTTGTTGTTTTAATTAAGATAATTTCGAATAGTTTATTTTTAAATTTTTTTTTTTTTTTTTTTTTGAAAAATTTATATATATAATAATAATTAAAGTGGATTTGAAATATTTTTTTTGAATACTCGAGGTAAGATATTTTTATTTTATATATATGTTTTAAATAAAAGTTATAAATAATTTGAAAAAAAAAAAAAAAAAAAAATTAAAAACAGAAATGAAAAAAAATTTTTAAAACGTTTTAAAACATTTTTAAATTTTATTTATAAATAAAATAAAATTTAAAAAAAATGGTGTGCGTTTTAACGAAACTAAAATAAAATTCCAACGACGTTTTAAAATTTTTTTTTAAATTAGTTTTTTAATTTTTTTTTGGTGTTTGATTTGCCATCATCACCTCCACCATCATCCCAAACACCACCAATTATCATCATCATCATCATCATCATCATCATCATCATCATCATAACCAACACCATCACCACCACCACCACCACCATCACTACTACCACCATCACCATCACCATCACCATCACCACCACCAACCCTATCATCATAGCCAACATCACTAATAACACCATCATCATCATCACCAACACCAACACCATAACCATCATCATCACCATAACTAACACCACCATCTCCACCACCACCACCTCCATCATCATCAACATTACCACCACCACCACCACCACCATCATCATCATCATCATCATCATAACCGACACCATCATCAGCATCACCACCACCACCACCTCCATCATCATCAGCATAACCGACACCACCAAAAGCATCACCACCACCACCACCACCTCCATCATCATCAACATTACCATCACCACCACCACCACCACCATCATCATCATCACCATAATTGACAGCACCACCAGCATCACCACCACCTTTTCATTTAGGTTAATAACAATTTTTTTTTTTTCTTTTTTTTTATGTTTAATAAATATTAATTTTAATTTTAAAATAATTGCAAAAAGGTTTCGAATATGAAAAACCCTAAATTTTTTTTTTTTTTTTTTGGGGGAGGAGGAGGAATGGGTGGAAGGCATGTTACCCCTAATTTATTATAAAATCACGTTTAAATTTATAACTAATTTCCCCCCCCCCCAGGTCCCTCATTGGCGATCGAAGTGTATGTCACGAAAGAATTTTTTTTTTTTTTAAAATTTTCAATTAAGTTCGATTCGATTCGATTTTATTTTTTTAATAAAAAAAAAAAAAAAAATGGAGGGTCCCCCACACGAATTTATTAAAATTATTATTTTTTTTTAATTTTTTTTTGTAAATTCGAGAACGTTTGTATATATTTTTAAAAAAATTTTTTTTTCAAAATGGCATCCAATTTTTTTTGTTTTGTTTATTATTACAATCTTATTAAAATGAAACTAAACGAAATGTTATTCGTTTCATTTTAATTATTATTATTATTATTATTACTATTACTATTGTTTAAAATAATTTTTTATTTAATTTTAAAAAGTCAATAATGGCGTTTTAACGCCTTTCGTACCCCCCCCCCACCATCAAAACCTCCTCTTCAATTTCGTTTCCGTTTTAATTGGTTTTCTAATATATTATTTGACGGTTAATAAAAAATTATCATTATCATCACCGCCCTCGTCGTCGCCGTCGCCATTATTATTATTATTATTATTATTATTATTATTATTATTATTATTATTATTATTATTATCATCATATCGATTAATTTGCCTTCGAAAAAACGGATTCGAAATTTTTAGTTGTCGATTTATTTTTTTTTTTTTTCACGCCTCCCCCGGTTTGGACACAAAAAAAAATCGTTTGATCTATCGATCTATCGATCGATCAATCGATTGATCGATTACGTAATGTATTTGCACGTGTTTTAAAATGATTGATTCAAAGGAAAGATTTAAAAATAAAAAATTTTTTTACGAATTTTTCGTGTGTGTGTGTGTGTGTGTGTTCATGCGTGCGACATTTGACGGAAATTTTCTTTTTTTTTTTTTTTTCCAAAGGGGGGAGGTCGAGTAGGAGGGAGAGGAGGGAGCTAAGAATAAATTTATGACCCCCGAAAAATTTTTGAGAATTTTCAAAAGGAAAAAAAACGAAACGAAAAATTCGAATGAATGAGTTTATTGTTTACCGGAAATTGATAAGAGATTCGAGTGACGTTGAACCTGAAAGAAACCTGGAAATAACTCATCATCGGAGATAATAATGATGATGGGGAGTTTTAATCAACTGGAAAAGTCAACGGGGGGTGGGAAGGGGGAAATTATTCTAGGGCAAATTGTATGATTTCGATCAAACTTTTTGTTTGACTATTTATTTCGGGTTTGAATTTTTTTCGGCGGGAAAAGTTTTGATGATTTTTTAACATAAGGTTTAGTGGTAGGAGAAATTACGAATAAAGTGGTAGCAGAATAATTTCTAAAATTGAGTTTCCGTTAGAAAAAAAAATTAAAAAAATTCGAATCGTTTTCTTTTTCTTCAGGTTCGAACACGCCCGTGAAATACCTTGAACCAATAAGACGCGGAGGACCCTTTTTTTTTCTTGTTAACATCATTATTATTATTATTATTATTATCATCATCATTATCATCATCGTGATAAACAAATGAGGATTATATAGAGTGAAAGTAGTTTTAAAAAAATTCATTATTAATTTTTAAAGACGTTCTAGAAACGTCTTTATTGCTTTTAAACCGGAATCGAATTTGATTTGTTTTTATTTTTAATTTTTTTATTTTGATATTAATTAAAGCAGACGACGTTTCGAAACGGATAGAGGAGAAGGAGGAGGAAGAGGCGGGGGAAAGTTTTTTTTTTTTTACGTAAATTTATTTTATTTATTACGTTTAAGAAAGAAAAAAATAATTTTTGGGTTTGATATCGGAACGCGCACTCACACACATAAAATTGTTGTAGTGATGATGATGATGATGATAATTAATAAGGTTTTATAAGGTACTCAATATGTAAATGTGTTACCGAGGGGGAAACAATAAAAGGATGGGAAATTTACCCCGGGGGGGGGGGAGCGGTTAAAATTACGAACGAAATACATAATTTGACGCACGATTTATTGGTTTATTAATTTTTTTTTTTTCGGTTAGAAATAATAATAATGATGATGATGATGAAGATGAAGGAAGGGTAATGGTGGTGGTGGTGGTGGTGAGGATGAAGGTAGAGTAAAAACGGTGGTAGTATTAGTGGTAGGGGAAGTATTCGTGATTACAAAGATGATAGAGTTGGAAGGGTGATGGAAATGATGATGATGATGATGATGTTGATGGTGATGATGATGATGATTTTGTCGAATAGAAAAAAAAAAAAAAAAAAAAGAAGGAAAAAGTAACTTTTTGAACGTCCTCCGAATAACACGTAATTACAAAACAAGAAATATAAACTCCAAAAATTCGGGTGTGTTGTAAATGTTTCCTCCCCTCACTCCCTTCCCGTCTCCCGTCTTCTTTCCCTTTTTTACAAGTCAAATAAATTTTTTTTTTACTTTAAAAATAATAATAATAATAATGAGTGCTATTATTATTATTTTAAGTGTCAAACAAGTTTCGAATTTACAAGTAAAAAATTTTTAGGGTTGAAAAATTATATAAAATGATAATGATAATAATGATGATGATGATGATGATGATGATGATAATGATGATCGAACGAATGCAAAAAATTTCTTATTTCCGTTTCACCTTTTTTTCAGGGCATAAAAATATTCAAAGGATAATGACAAACATTTGGAATAATATTAATAATAATCATAATAATAATAGTAATAGTATTAATAATAATAATAATAATAATAATAGGTATTATTATTATTATTAAAAATGAAAAAACGACAACGATGACAACGAATCCAATCCGTGGAATACGTCGTAAAAAATCAGCATTATCCGAAGTCAAAGTCGCCGTTATCGGTGCTCCAGGCGTAGGTAAAAGCGGTGAGTTTATTATCATTATTATCATTTTTCCATTTTCTTCTGGTTTTTATCTTCTGGAATTTTACTCGCTTGTCTTGTAAAAAAAATCATCGAAAACAAAAAAAAAAAATGGAGGAATTCAAAAATCGTAATTAAAATAAAAAAAAAAAAAAAAAAAAAACAAAAAAATTTCAAGTAGGATTCGACGATATGACGAATGCGTTTGTTGTTGTTGTTGTTGTTGTTTGTCGCATTAAAACAAACGAATTATAATTTAAAAATAAAATAAAATGAAGGGCGATATAATTATTATTATTATTTAAAATTTTTTTTTTTTTTTTTTTGTAAATAATTAAAATGGAACGTCGACGTTTCGTAATTTAGCTCATTAGTAAAAGAAAAAGAAAAAAGTGGCAGCAGACCCTAACCGAAATATATATATATATATAAAAAAAAAAAAAAAAACAATTCGTGTAATTAAAATAAAAATTAAATTAATGTTCGAAACGTTCGAAATGTGTTAAAATGACCGTTATTTTTTCATCTCTTACGTCATAGAGTAAATAAATAATTTTTCTATTAACCATTTCCTTTTAAAAAAATTTTTTTGAATTTAATCGAACGTAGAACTTTTCTTCTTTGTTTGATGATAATGATGATAATTTTTCATATACAGCTCTGACCGTTAGATTTTTAACGAGGAGATACATCGGTGAATATGACCATCAAGCGGAAACGAGATATAAAAATGAAGTCCTCGTCGATTCCGAGCCCGTTTTATTTGAAATATTAGACACGTGTCCTAAGGTAAGTGAAGGTTAACAATCAAGTTCAATAAAAAAAAAAAACCCAACAAACACACATCATTAATTAATAATAATGATACTATTTGTTTATATAAAATAAAACTCTCTCTTTTCATTTAACAAAAATTGAAAACGACCCAAAAATTATATTTACGTTTGTAAATTCATATAATGATGATGATGATGATGATGAACGTTATTGTTCGCTCCCGTTTTGTCTTATTGTTGTTGTTGTTGTTGTTGTTGTGATGATTACAGAACGAAGATGAATTACCGAGCAATGAAACTTTACATTGGGCCGATGGTTTTCTTCTGGTTTATTCCATAACGGATCGTCAATCATTTAATTACGTGCGTAAAGTTAAAGAAATGCTCGATTGTTTCGATACTCCCATAACGCTCGTCGGAAACAAAGCAGACATGGTTCACCTGAGACAAGTGAGCGCGGACGAGGGTAAATATTTTATCCACGTTTGCGGTTTATCATTCCAATATGGCGACGCGTTTTCTTATCACGTCTTTTTACAGGTGAGATATTGGCAAAAGATTTCGAATGTTGGTTCAGCGAAGTTGCTGCTGCCGAACAAGTGACTCAAGTTGCCGAAGCCTTTCACGAACTTTGCCGTGAAGTACACATGATGAGAAGAAAAAACAAACAATCGTTACTCGATAGAATGTTGGGGGGTAAAACTGGGGGTATAAGAGTTTATTCTCGCGGTAAAAGCGACAGCGCTTTACCCAAAGAATAAAATTTAATAATGATAATGATAATATTTTAACCGTTTCCATTAACGATAATGATGATGATGATGATTTAAATCCCCATTCACATTTCACAAATTTCCTTCTAATTATTATTATTATTATTATTATTCCCATCGTTTTTTTTAGTTTTTTCAATTCCTTTAATATATCAATAAAAATTTATTTAAGCATTAAAAGACGGTTTTTTTTTTTTTTTTTTTTTAAATTCGGACTCTTTTTATTCAAATTAATTATAATCCGACATTCTTACATTATTTATTAACATAAATTTTTATTATTTATTTCATCGAATATTATTATTATTATTATTATCGAGTGATTTCGTGTTAATGTTTATCATCATTTATATTTATATATATTCCTCAATGTTTGACGTCTTTTTTTATTTATTTATTTATTTACATTAATTATATATTGTTTTAATTATATATTATTATGTATATTATTAATATTCAAATTTATACATTTTACCCTAAAAAAAAAAATAAATAAATAAATATTTATGTTGAAATGTTGAAATGTGTTTATTTATTTTCCTTTTTTCCCTCTCTCTCTCTCTTCTCCAGTACGTACAAAACCTTCAATAATTTATAGAGGTAAAAATAATTAATTTTTTTTTAAATCTTCTTATTGATTAATAATTCAATGGATGTGTTATCACTATTATCATTATCATTTCTTTAATTTTTATTACATAGAATATTTGTTATTCAATATCATCATTATGGCATCCCCAATTTTTCAATTAAAATAACAGAATAATTTTTTTTATTGATAAATAATAAAATATGTTTACTCCTTATTTATTTATTTATTATTATTAAAGATTTGAAAACTTTTATCAAGTATCAAATCGATTAATAAACACCTGTAAATAATTACAAAAAAAAAAAAAAAAAAAAATTATTAAAGATCATTTAAAACAATAAATATAAAAAAAAAAATATATTTACCTGTTTAAATATACAAAAATAAAAATTTTTATTTATTATTATTATTATTATTATTATTATTACTTTTTACAATTGAGGCACATTTTAAAAAAAATAGTTGAAATTTATTTATTTATTTATTTATTTATTTATTTATCGTCATAGGTTTGTAAAACATCAGCCAAATGTTCATTGTCTCTAGGTTTTTTAAATGTTCTTTTCTTTGCTACTTTTTTCCTCTTTATCGGAGCTGCTAATTTTTTAAGATTATGATCTTGCATTGATTTAATACCCTTTATATCAGTTAAAAAAAAAAAAAAAAAAAAAAAATTAAATCATTGATATTATTATTGAAATTAAAATAAGTAGATGTATTTGTTTAGGTTTTAAATTTACCTGTTTCTCTAAATATTCTTCAATTTTTTGATCGTCCATACTTTCCACAGCGACGGCTCTCCATAATTTTTGAAATTCTTCATCGATTGATAAATTTGCAGTTCTATCATTGTAAAATAAAATTTTTTTTTTATCCATAGGTCTTTGTATATAAATAATTTCATTGTTTAATATTCTTAAAATTTTTTCACAATTCGGTAGAGATTCTTGAATGTCTTCCAATAGAATCCCTCCCATACCTTTCAAATCGTGATGTTTTAATAATTTCAACATACTTTTTTTATCCCTGACTTTGTATGGGGGTTTAAATAAAAATTTTTGTTCAGGTGTGACTTCAACTTTGGGATTTCTAATTAAAGCTTCATTTAAAAGCCACTGTTTGACTTTGTTTCCAACATCCAATTGATTCGTTTCATCTAATAATTCTTCCAACGATAATGGATGATCATCGCCATCTTGATGTCTCGCTTTTAAATGCCTAACAATTTTAGCTAATACACCAAATTTATAATTTGAACTCCCTGTCATTGTTTTATATGTTGTGGCATCCAATTTAGGGCCTGATGATGCTGGCCTAGGCCTAGATTTTTTAGAATCATCTTTTGATTGTGATAACGGTGTACTGTTTTCTGATTTTTTTTTAGTTTCTACCCTGTAATTTTTTTTTTTTAAATAAAAAAAAAAAATAATTAAATATTTATACTTTACCTTCTTCAGAAGCTTAATTTGGACTTATATTATCAGGTAATTTTTACCAAAAAAATAAAAACAATAAATAATTTATGGAAAATAATATGTGAATTATAAAAAATTATAATTTATTAGCTTACGTGGGAGTCGTTAACGCTCTCTTTTTAAATAATTCTCTTTCTTTTAACAAAGCTGGATCCATTTTTTTTTTTTTTTTTTAAAGTAGTAATTCCTTTTGACAAGTAGACAAAAAAAAAATATTCCAAAAAGAACTCGTTATTATTTTACATGTTGTGAAGTTTATCTAGTTCCACGTCAACATAGAGTTCACATTCGAATTAAAAAGGAAGTTCGTTAAAAGCACATCTCACATCGGATTCATCTTTTTCAAAAACTATTTCAGGATTCGATTTTAAATCGTAATCGACCGAGTCTTGAGGAATTATGAACATTTCTTCAGGTTTACAACAATCAGTTTGTATGTTATAAAGTAAAGAAGGATATTTGTTAAAAATAGATTTTCTAAATGCCATGCAATAAAGATATTTGAGTTTTTCCAATCGGATTCTATTAAAACCAATACAAGCAGCACTTATTTTCCAATTTTTCATCAAGGAAGCATTTGCAGAAGCATGTTTCGAATCAGGAGTGACAATTAATAACAAACCATTTTCTTTCAAACATTTATAAGCGTTTAAACAAGCGATAAATCTTTGTTTGGGAGACGGAAGATATTCTAAAAATAAACTAAAAACGACAACGTTAAAAAAATTTGATGGTAGTTCGGACATATTATCTTTGAACGACCATTCGTTCGAATTCAAATTTTTAACGGTCACTTGTAAAAAATCACATTTTTTAACATCCGATGTCGCGGGATATAAATCGATTGGATAAACATTTAAAAAATTAAATTGTTTAAATGGATTAAAACAACTTCCGACATCTAACATTTTAAATGGAACGTCATTTAAACAATTTGATAAATTATTAAAATTCAAATTACTAGTAAACGTCGAATCGATCAAACCTTTTTCTTTCCAATTATTTAATTTTTTATATTCTTTATCGATTTCTTTTTCATATTCGTTTTTATAATAATAATCGTTTAAACAATTCATTATCCAATCGATTCGACACAAAAAATTTTCCGAAGAATCATCACCACTTTTATTATTAACAGACCAATAATTTTCAGAAAGTTTTTTCATATAATCGGCATATTTCGACAACATGTCATCGCTTTGAATATGTTCTTTCCAAGCATTTTCAGCGCCTATTTGTCGCGCTCTACGTCTTAGCGTCAAATGCACTTCTTTTATGTAATCGGATAAATTTTTTTGATCTCTCGATATCATTATAATGTTCGGATTTAAACAATTTAAATATAATTAACTTTTAACAACACATTAAAAAAATTTAATTTATTTATTTATGTACTCTCGAACTATTTATTATTCATTTACAGAATTAAAAAAAAAAAAAAAACAAAAAAATTAAACTAACATGTGTGTAATTTTTACAAAGTTGCGACAAAAACTGATCCTTCCATCCTGACACTACGTACTTCCGGTTTTGTGCGGAGTCAGACATATTGAATTTTAGAAAATAAAGGTAAGCGTGTATATTTCTCATACTTATTATTAGTATTAATTTCACAAATTTCGATATTAATTCATGTAAAATTTATTTATTTTCTTTTTTTTTACTTAATTATAACTCCTTAACGTACTTTCGCAAAGCTTTATTTAATTAATAATGTGTGAAAAAGAGGATAACACGTTTCCCTATGTTACACATTTATTCTAGAAACCACGTTTTTGAAATAGAATTTTTATTCGGAATAAAATTATTTAGTAGTAGAATTATCATTAATTCGTTTACGGTTTGTTAGTAATAAAATTATGTATTGAAAACCTTTATTAATTTTATTTAAATGTATTTTAGGTGTATTAACTTATTTTCAAAATGTCTTCGCATCTGAATTGGATGATAATTCGTAATAATAATGCATTTCTCGTTAAGAAAACAAATATAAAAAAACCTTTTAGTAAGGTTAGTAAATTGTTTAATTAATTTTTTCACACGAAATCGTATTTTGTTATGGATCGGGATTTAAAATTTGTAATAATTATTATTTTTTGTTTGTTTCAGGAACCTAATAATTTAACCAATCTTAATTCCTTCAGATACAATGGTATCATACATAAAAAATGTGTTGGTATCGAAGGTGGAAAAGCCCCTGAAAAAAAAGGTTTTACTGTCATCATGAAAAAAGCTAAAGCACATGTATGTATGAATTATTTTTTTTATTACAAAATTATTAATTTTCTTCTTTTCTCTCTCTCTCTCTCTCTCTCCATCATACATGATGAATATTATTATCACCAAGATCTCTGAGATGTATATATGATTACAAAATATTATCTGAGGAAAATTTTACTCAAATTAAAAAAAATTCATTTTAAAATAATTTTATGGAAAATGTTATTAATTTAATTTTTTTCCAGTATCGACCAGCAAAATCCTGTGTTCAAATTGAAATGAAATCAGGGCCGAGAAGATCTTTATATAAATTAAGAAGATTATTGGTTAAAAATCGTTACAGGATGGACCTCACAAAGGTACAGTTTGTTGTTTATAAGAAAATTCTTAATTTTTCTCTCTCTCTCTCTTTCTTTGTCTTACATGATGAATATCATAATCACCAAGATCTCTGAGATGTATTTTTATGATTACAATATTTTATCTGAGGAAAATTTTTACTCGAATTCATTTTAAAATAAATTTATGGAAAATTATTATTAATTTAATTTTTTTTTTTTGTTTGAATTTCAGGCTGCTTTGAGGAGAGCAAGTGCAGTTTTAAGATCTCAAAGAGCTCCAAAACCTAAGAAGACAAGAGCTAAAAAAACAGAATAGGAGACATTTTTTTTTAAAAAAAAAAAAAAAATAAAATAAATGTTTTATATAAAGCAAATCTTACTACATCTTTTTATTATTGTTTAACCCTCAGTTAACTCTGATCAAAAGAAAATGTCTGCATCTGATTGTAAGTTTTTTTTCATTTTCTTTAAAGGAAAATTTTATCATTTAAATTAAGGCTGTGAATAAGAAAAATTCAATTTTTCACTCTGACTTTTATATATATATATACTTACAGAAATAAAAATTCATCATTATTATCATCACGGTGAATGACGATTAATATCGAGTATTATTCAATTAAAAATAATAATAATAAATTACTCGAGTTCATTTTTATTTTATTATTATTATTATTATTATTACATAAAATTAACTTAAACGCTATAATACGGAAACGAATTCTTCGCTCATGTTTTCAACGGATTCCATGGATCCTTCTTTGACATCGACATGTTCGACTTTAACGAAACTGTCACACGGTTGAGATTGAGAATTTCCAGAATCCATACCTTCCACGGAGTCGATATCCACTTTGGTACATTCTCCGTTATATCCATGAGTGGAAGAATCTTTGAAATCTTCATCTTCGTTGTTGTTGACAATTCCGAGTGCGGATTCATCCGTTTGATTCATGAGTATGAAACCGACTTCGTTTCCCTCGTCGTCCACGTCGTCTTCTCCTTTTATCGAATCGTAGGGTATTATTTCAACGATTCTATTATTCGTGTTGACAATGTTTCCAATCATGTCGTCCGTGAGCAAAGTGCAAGGAATGTTTTCCCCTTCTTCCGTTTGTATGGTCAACATCTGAGATCCGCTGTTGTCGTTTTCTTTCAAAACCCACGTTTGATTTTGTAACGTCGCATCGACTTCCGATTTTTTCGTGTCTTTGACAACCATTTTGTACTCGGTCGGTTTTTTTTGCGTTTGCTGTCCCAGGAGAGAATTGTCGTTGTGAACTTTACTCATGTGCAACGCCATTTTATGCTTTCCGGAAAATCCTTGATCGCATATTTGACATGTGAATGGAAACACTCCCGTGTGCAACATCAAGTGACGTTTGAGAGTGTTTCCCACGGTGAAAGATTGATCGCAGTGAGGGCATTCGTAGGGTCGTTCGCCGGTGTGTTTTCTCTTGTGAACCGACAGGAGAGAAGAATGTTTAAACAATCGTCCGCAATATTCGCACTTGTAGGGAGTGGGATTGTCGTGCCACTTTCTGTGAATCCAATAAGTGGCTTGAAAAGAAAATTTTTTACCGCAAATTTCACACGAGTAACGTTCTTCTTTAGTATGTGATGCTCTGTGTTCTTCGTATCGAACTCTCGCCACGAATCCTTTTCCGCAAAATTCGCATTTGTATTTGAATTCTCCCGTGTGTATGGCCTTGTGATGACGTAATCCTGTGGGTGTTTGAAATATTCTATCGCAGTCCGTGCACTTAAATTGAGTTTTATCACTTTTCGCGTGACGAGCCTCGTGGGATTTTAATTGTTTTACGTTTCCAAATGCTTTATTGCACACTCTGCAATGTGAGACCGTGTGCGCGACTTCCCTGTGTTCGTTGAGAAATTTATCTCTTGCAAATTTTTCACCGCAATCGGGACACTGTATGTTCAAATTTTCCGGGTGTTTGATTTCGTGCAAGTGTAAAGCTCTCCTGTTTGTGAATTTTTCCGAGCAATGCACGCAGGTGTAGCTTTTAGATTGGAGCGTGACAGCATTGGCACCGTGTTCCGTCGCCAAATGCTTTTTCAACTCGTCCATTTGAAAATTTTTCTTGCATATCCAACACTTGAAGGCTTCGTGAGCCGACACGAAATGTTGTTTTAATGCGGCGAGCGTGGACGTTGAAAAAGAACATTCCGCGCAAACAAACGTTTTACCCTGTCCTTCTTGCAAATCACTTATCTCTAGTTTCCTTTCCGTTATTTCGTTTCCCTCCGTTTCATCGACATCATTATTTTGTTTCTCTTCATCCTTCACCTGAAACATGTTTTCAATAATGTCTTCAACAGATTTATCGTTTGCGTTTGCCTCACTTTCACTATTATCAATCTTGATTTTGTCATTAGTTGTTGCATTTTGAAAAATAACATTTCCATCGACTAATTGAACATTTAACGAATTAACATAGAGTAACTGATTTAATTCAAGATGAGAAGCCTCCTCACCTGCGTTTTCCTGAAACTCGGATTCCGGAACTTCTTCGTTAACCGTTTTCTTATGCATATCCAACGACGAATCCGTTAAACTATGATGGAGTTCTAACGTTTCCGTTTCATCATTTTTTTTCTCTTCGCCATTCGGAAAATCAAAATCGGGTTCTTCGCATTTCGTTATGTTTTTTTTATCATTGTCTTCGACGAAAAGATTCAATTCGTTTTGTTCGGATTGTTCCACGGGTTCCATTTCTTGATGCATGCTCAAATGTTGCAGATATAAATCCTCTTGCAAAAAACTTATGGAACATATGGGACACGAAAAAATCGTTTCCAAGGCTTCTTTGGTATCTTCGGGACTTCCGGGTAATATACTATCCTCGGCCATGGTTTCATTCTCGTGGGTTTTAACGTGATTTATTAATTCGAGTTTATTTTGAAAACCAATATCGCACCGCACGCACTTAAAGGTAACAGAACTCGTGTGATTGACTAAATGAATTTGAAGTTGACTGAAAGCTTCAAAACTTTCCGCGCAATGTGGACATTTAAAAGTGAGTACAGCTTTTTCTTTTTTACATTCCTCGACTTTTGTTTTAATCGTTTTACTATTCAATCTATCTCCCAAATGATTTTTCATATGCACTGTAAATTTTTTCTCTTCGTTAAAACTTATGTTACAAAAATGACATATCCACTTTGTCAAATGAGCTTCTATTTTATGATTCCTGATCATTTTTTGACTATCAAATTTTTTATCGCACATTGTACATTTATAAGCCATTGCACTGCATACCAATCTGTGACAAGACAAAAGGTCTTGTTCAGTTGTTATAAAATTACACGATTGACATTTCAATAACTGAACAGAACCAGGAGGTTTGGGTTTTATAGCACGAAATCGAATAGTTCTGTTTCCTTGTTTCAGCCTTTTCGTTTGAGGTTCAGGATCTTCTTCGATTTCACCATCTCGAACTAAAGCAAATTCCATTTCTACATCATTTTCAGTTTTAAAAGTTTCTGCAAAAATATTTCATAAAAATTTTTTGTTCAATTAAGACTATTATTAATTACAATTGATAAATAATAAATAAATTTCATGCTTACCAGTCTCTTTAATATCATCATTCAGTCCATATTTCTTTTTTAAGTGATTTCTCAGAGATCTCTTGACTAGTAATAAATCAGATTCTAATTTGTCAACATGATTAACTAAGGCATGACATTTACGACATAAAACATCATCAGCAGAAACGACCACCATGAATTTTTCTCCCATTAATTGTCCTATTTTGGTGGGTAGATCTGTATTAGATACTTGAGTAGTACTCTGAAGTAAAGGTACCCCGCTGCTTATAACTCTTTCATCGCAAACAAAGCATTTGCACATCTGCATTGTCGGAGCATTGATTTCGATAACTCTTGTAACAACTGGATTTAACTTTGGTAATATCGGTTTTAATGTTTTTAAATCTCCACTCGTTGTTTTCATCTATTACAAATAAAATATTTCAAACTTTATTATAAATAATTAGATTTATTTGTAAAACAGCTAATGCTAGTTGTTAAAAACCAACTTATGGTTATGAAGTTGTGCAGATTTAAAATTTTTATCTATGGTTGTATTAATTTAAGAAACTGAAAAAAAAAAAAAAAAGAAATTTTTTTTTTGTGGGTGATTAATGAACAGTTAGTAAAGTAATAATAAAATTCTTATTAGTCATTCAGCTTAGCAAGATAAATTCATAGTTTTATGAATTATAATTACATTTTAATTAATAAGAAAACTAAAAGGAAAATTTTCATAGGGAAATTTTGATAAAAGCATAAGTTGAAAGTTTAATTTTTTTTCTTTCTTTCTTTTTTTTTTTTTTTAAATAAGTTGTAATGTAAATATAAAAAAAAAAATTTGGCGTTAAATGGGAGTTTTTAATAAGAGCCCGCCAACTTTGCTTTATTGCTTTGTGATTTGATTTCAGAAAATCACAATCCGGCAGTGACGTGGTTCAAGGTCAAACATAAAACAAATTATTGAATTTTTGAATGAACCCTAGGACGCACACTACGCCATAATTAATTTTAGCAGAATCATTACGTAACTTCAAAAAATTTTATGTATTACCTTGGAAGTCACTTTTAAATTCCCTGAGCTCATTTTTTAAATATTTAACGTCAAAAACTCATTTGAACCCAGCCACATGCAAAAATTAATTACCAATTTTATGTAAACTTAATCAGGGCGACAACATCATCAAGGAAAAAATAATTCAATAGTTTTTTTCGAAATATATTTTTTATCATTCAAATGAATTAAAAGAATACGTTGATTAATTTTAATATTAATATGTTTTGATTTAATTGTAATTAGATAAATTTCGTAATTGCAAATAAATATTTTTTTACGATTATTCAATTCGATATATCGAATCGCCTTTGGCATGGCGGTTTAGTCGTTTTCAAAGTTATGGCCAAGCTCTCAAAAGTTTTTTTTTATTCACGTCTTTTTATCGTCTCTATTTATTTTAACTTTATAAATAATCATTGGATTGGTCTTTCGGTTTTTTCTAAAAACGCAATGATTGTAGTTTTTAATAGTCATTTGTAAATTATGTGCCTTATAAATGTATCCAGGCAACAGTTAAAAACAGAAATTCGGTATTGAGTACCGGTATGTTGCCTTTCAAACGTTTTTTTAAAATACTCATATTTCGGTGAATGATTCAAAAATGCGAACCCTTTGCAAATGGGAGTTACAACATGATCATTGGTTAGATTCACAATCGTTAAATTATATTAATTAATTATTTAAATTAACATAATGTATTGAATATATGTAATGATCGATAAATTTTTTTTTTTAGCGTTTATGATTTGTGCTTTAATCCCGAGGGAACGCAACTTATTGCTGCCATAGGACTTAAGGTATATGCTTACGATGTTGTAGAAGGTGTATTACTTCAAGCTTTGAGAGGACATAAAGATAACGTTTATTGCGTTTGTTATGCAAAAGATGGGAAGAAATTTGCTTCTGGTAGTGCAGATAAAACAGTTATTATTTGGACTTCAAAACTTGAAGGCATTTTAAAATATACGTAAGTTATATTTGATTCTAAACAAAAAACATTTTTTGGTCAATAATTTCTTTTTTTTTATATAAAAAGAATCAGTTAAATCTATGTGTTTTCTTTACAGTCATAACGATGCCATTCAGTGTTTGGCATACAATCCAGTAACTTTAGTTTTAGCCAGTTGTGCCGTTTCTGATTTTGGATTTTGGGCAGGAGATCAAAAATCTGTTCAAAAACATAAATCTCATGCTAGAATAACTTCTTGTTCTTGGACAAAAGATGGTCTTTATTTGGCTTTGGGTTTGGCAAATGGTAGTGTCTCCATTCGAAATAAGGTACCATAAAGTTTTTCCTTTTTTCATTTTGATTTTATTAATTATATATGTAATTTCTTTATAAACTTTTATAAATTTATTATAGTCAGGAGAAGAAAAAGGAAGAATTGACAGGCCTGGAGGTCTTCAAACGCCTATTTGGTCTCTTTCGTGGAGTCCAGTAAGGTAAAAAAATCATATTTTATACATTCAAATTAAAGTAATTAGTTGTAAAATTATAATTTGCTCATTACTTTGATGGTTAAAAATACATAAAATTTATTTAATTGCAGAGAAGATGGACATGATGTTTTATGTGTAGCAGATTGGGGCCAATATTTGTCGTTTTATACATTAGGTGGCAAACTAGTAAGTTACAATTGAATTTCAAACTCTTTTTGTAAAAAACATTTGACTATTATTATGAAATTTGTTTTATTAGATAGAAAAAGAATTCATCCTTGGATTTGATCCTTTGAGAGTCAGTTATTTAAACTCTGGAGACTATGTATTAGTGGCTGGAACGGGAAAAACATGTAACCTTCACACCAAAGAAGGTGTTAAATTAGGAACCATAGGTCCAATTCGAAAATCATGGATATGGTGTTGTGCAGCAAATCCTGATAATGATTTTGTGGTAAAATATTTTTTTCTTATGATAATCCTTTAACAATTTGTTGAAAATTAATAAAACTATAAAAATTCCAGGCTCTTGGAACTCAAGATGGTTCTCTTGCATACTATCAATTAAGTTTCAATGTCGTTCACGGGCTCTACAAAGAACGTTATGCATATAGAGAAAGCATGACGGACGTAATAATTCAACATCTCATAACAGATCAAAAAGTTCGAATTAAATGTCGAGATTTAATTAAAAAAGTTGCCATATACAAAGATCGATTAGCCGTAAGTTATAATAGGAAATGTTTTTTTTTTTTTTTTTAAACATAAGGAGGACAAATTAAATTGGGGGGGGGGGAATTAAAATTTTTAAGGTACAATTACCTGAAAGGATCGTTATTTATGAACTTGCTTCAACGGATTCAACAGGAATGCATTATAAAGTTCGAGAAAAAGTCAATTTAAAACTTCAATGTAATCTTTTAGTTGTTTGTTCCGAGCACGTGATATTATGTCAGGTATTTTAATAAAAATTATTATTATTATTTAAATTTAAAATCGATATGTTAATTTTTGGGTTATTAAATAGGATAAAAGATTACAATGTTTAACATTATCTGGTGAAAACGTACGAGAGTGGATCATGGATTCGACAATAAGGTACATAAAAGTCGTAGGTGGCCCACCTGGATCAGAAGGAATGTTATTAGGATTAAAAAATGGCGAAGTGTGTTTTTATTTGTAAAAGAAATATGAATTTGTTTTTGGCTTAAACTGATTGATTAATATTTTTACGCAGGTGAAAAAAATCTTTGTCGACAATGCATTTCCGATAGATTTAATTAAAGTTCCTCATCCGATAAAATGTCTGGATTTAAGCAAATCGAGAATGAAGTTGGCAGCCGTGGAAGATACGAATCAGGTTCACGTTTACGATTTGGAAACGAAAGAATTGATTTATCAAGAACCGAATGCAACGAGTGCAGCTTGGAATTCGTATTTCGAAGACATCCTTTGTTTTTCTTGCAATGATGTTTTAAGCATAAAAGTCAGCAATTTTCCAATCAATCATCAAAAATTATCGGTTGGTATTATTATAATTGCAAAAAATAAAAAAAATTATTTTGTTTTTGTTTCGATCAAGGTGTTGCTCTTGTTGATTTTCAGGGTGTTGCAGTTGGATTTTCCGGTTCTAAATTGTTTTGTTTAAACGATTCAACCATGACGACAATCGAAGTCCCTCTATCTGCTCCTCTATTTCAATACATGGAAAAAAAAATGTTTAGGTGAATAGGAAAACGTCCATCAACTTTAGTAGATGTTTTTTTTTTTTTGTTTTTTCACGTCTTAATTATTTGATTTTTAGTGAAGCTTATCAAGTTGCGTGTTTAGGAGTACCCGAAGAAGATTGGGAAAATTTAGCTAACGCAGCTTTGGATAATTTCGAATTCGAAATAGCAAAACTTGCTTTTATAAGAGTTAAAAATTTAAAATATTTAAATCTCATACACGATTTTCAGGTATGGTTATTATTATTACAATTAGGAGTAGTTAAATTTCAATGTTTGGAATGAAACGTGTTTGTTTTTTTTTTTTTTTTTTTTTTAAGGAACGACAGAAAAAATCTGATAAAAACAAAGAATTATTTTTAGCGGATATTTGCGCTTTCCGTGGAAAATATAGAGAAGCTGCTAAATTATATCAAAAAGCTGGTCACGAACAAAAAGCATTAAATATGTTTACTGATTTGAGAATGTTTGATGTTGCACAGGTGAACATTTTTGTGTTTTTTTTTTTTTACTTAAAGTAAAATTTGCGCTTGTTTTAAACGAAATTAATTTCAAATAGGAATATTTGGGATCCGGAGATAACATAAATCGGAAATCATTGCTTAGAAAAAAAGCAGAATGGGCGAAAAACATAAACGAACCAAGAGCAGCGGCTGAAATGTATTTGTCTGCTGGTGACACAATGAACGCCATTGAAATCATTGCGGAAAACGGTTGGGTCGACACGTAAGTTTTCCACGTCTTTTGCCTCGAGTCAATCGTTTGCAATGTTACAATTATTACGATATCCTGCGGGTAGGTTATTAGACGTCGGACGAAAACTCGACAAAGCGGATAGAGAAGGAATCGAACTCGTGGCACGTCACTTGCAACGATTGGGAGCATTGAATTTTTCAACGGAAATGTATAGGAAATTGGGAGAGGAAAAAAGTGTCGTGTTGCTTCACGTCGAAGCCAAAGATTGGAAGGAAGCGTTTGCTCTAGCCGAACGTCATCCCGAATTCAAGGATTTAGTGTACGCGCCCTACGCACGATGGTTGGCCGAAAACGATAGATTTGTCGAAGCTCAAAAAGGTTGGTGAACGATGAAAGGTTTTCGGAGGAGGAGAAAGAATTACGAGAATATTTTCCGATGTTTTCCTTTTTATTTTTAGCTTTTCATCAAGCTGGAAAATTGGACGAAGCTTTCGACGTGTTGCAAAAATTAACGGATAATGCTGTGAACGAAGGACGATTTCAAGATGCCGGGTATTATTATTGGGTTCTGGCGCAACAATATTTGGAATCGGCCAACGACAAAGAAGGAGAAGATCGAGACATTTTGATTGATAATTATTTCAAAAGCGAAAGATTGGCTTCGATATATTACACGTACGACAACATTCAAAAATATATTGTGAGTGCGCGGCGGTTGATTTTTACTTTTAATTATTATTATTATTATTATTACTACTATCATATTTGTTTGTTTGGTAGGATGAACCTTTTACTCCGTACATGCCGGAAGCACTTTTTAACATAGCCATGTATTTAACGCACGAGATAAAAGAAAAAAGGCCGCCGGGAGTTTCGCAATTGTATCCTTTTTTATCAAAGCTCACATCAATTTTACGTCAAACTCACGAATTATAATTTCCTTGACGAGTATATAATTCAGCGCCATTTTGTATGCTCTCTCGAAACAGGCTTGCAGTTTGGGAGCGTTCAAGTTAGCAAGACAAGTTTTGGACAAAATTCAAACATTAAAAGTTCCTCTGAGGTTTCAAGAATACATAGACGTGTCTACAATTCTCGTAAGAGCGAAACCCTATCACGACAACGACGAAATGCTACCCATGTGCTACAGATGTTCTTCGTACAATCCCCTTTCTTGCACGACGGGTTCAAATTCTTGCACGAATTGTCGTCAACCTTTCGTTTATTCATTTTTTTCTTTCGGTAAAAAATTTATTTAAGTTATACGTTTTTCTTCTCTCTTCAGTCGGGGAGAGTCGATTTGACTTATTCGCATGTTTCTAGAAATTCTTCCGCTCGTGGAATTCGTTTTGGAAGATGGGATAACCGATGAAGAAGCCGTGAAACTCATCGAAACGCCTCCGTCTTACGGGAGCGAAAGTAAAGACAATAAAGAAAACGGTTGGATACAAACGGAAGGGGAAAGTTATCAAATGTTACACTTTGAAGAAAATTCATCGACGGTCGATCCGTTCACGGCAAAACTCGTCAATTTCGACGTAAGTTTTTTTTTTTGGGGGGGATTTCATTTCGAAGGGGGTTTGGGAGGGGTTGAGAGAATAACAATTCGAATCCTGTTACAGATAGAAAAAGATGGTTTCACTCCGGTCACGGTCAATCGGTCGACATTGAAATCTTTAGATCCGAACGAAGTTTTGATAAGTCAACGTCCGAAACCACTAAGGTATCGATACTACAGGAACATAATACCTGATTTACCGATCGTCATTTGTCACTCGTGTCATAAGGTAATGATAAAAAAACAAAAGATTTTTCCAAAAAGGACAAACGAAAACGAGGAAAATGATTTTTTTAATATCATTTTAAGGCTTTTCACATGGACGACTACGAACTTCAAGTCTTACAAAAAGGTCACTGTCCATTTTGCAGAACTCCAAGTTTGGATTCTCCTATGAAAGATGTAAACGAAGATGAAATGATAAGAACGTACTCGTTGTGATATCTTATCAATCCAAAAAAACAATAACAATTTCAGTAAGAATATTATTAATACTCGCGATCTCATTTTTTAAAATTATTTATTAGGGTAATAAAAAAAAAAAAACGCTTATTGGAAAATGTTATCCGTCCATAAAAGAAAATAAAATAAAAAATTTATGTAAAAATTATCATTATTATTATTATTATTATTATTATTATTATTATTATTACTATCACTCATGATCACGAAGATTTGTCTTGATGTTTGTCAAAAATTTTTAAAACATTTATTCCAGGTTTCTATCCGCTTATCCCTAAGGAATAAAAATGCCTGAATACAAATGATGCTGCATGCTTGATATAACCTATGACGTCACGAAAATTCTTGTGAATCTCACAAACGTACAAACGAGTTAATTCCTGTTAATTCCTGGACTCCGGTGATCCAGACTCAAGAGTAGTAGTGACTGACAAATCCTCATTTTAGGTATTCATTCTCAGGTTCGTTGCATTTTTTTTTTTTTAATAATGGCGACAATTTTCGTCACGTGTTTGTCGGTTTTTTTTTTTTTCAAAATTCATTCATTCATTCCACGTTTTTAAATTGTTAAATCCCTAGGGATAAATGATTCTACGTCCGTCTCTTTGAGTAAGTTTTTATAACCTAAACAGCATCACACGACAATTCTCTATTATTATTATTATCGTGAAAAGAATTTTTGGGTTTTTGTCGTTTGTTGTCGTTTGTTGTTGTTGTTGTTGTTCATTCAAAGAGAACAAACAAATGATTTTTAACGTTTCGATTGAGAGTAAGAGTAATATGAGTGGTTAGAGAAAGAGATTTAATATCGCGGAGGCTTTGTAAAATTTAAAAAAAAAAAAAACGTTCGAATAATTAATTAAAAAAAAAAAAAGGAGGGGGGGGATTTTTTTTCCCGGTTCGAATTTAATCCGGGTTAAAAAAAAAAGGGGGGGAAAAATTGGGAAGGGAGGGGGATTTTTTTTTAACATTCAAAGTAATAAATTTGATTTGTTTGCAAAAAAAATTTTTTTTTTTTTTTTATAACAAGCAAACAATTTAGAAAGCAACATAAAGTTAAAATTTTGAAAAATAGGTAAAAGAAAAAAAAAAGGAAAAAAGGAAAAAGTTTGAGGGGGGGGGGCGCTTTAATGCGAATCGGTGGGGCTGGGGGTGAGAACGAAGCAAAGAGAAAAAAAAAAAAAATAGAAAAGGATGGATGGATGGATGGATGAATGTTGGAGAGAGAAATGGTGTAATAGGATGGGATGGGGTGGAATGGGGGGTGGTGGTGGGGGGAAGCACACAAAGGAAAGAAGAAAAAAAGTTTAAAAATTTATTTTTAGTAAATATTTTTCAAAAATTATTCTTTACGCTTTTACGATTCCGTTAAAATTTAATCGGAAAAAAAAAAAAAAGGAAAAAGGAAAAATAGAAAGAAAAGTTTTATTCCTTTTTTCCTTTTTTTTCCGCCATCTTTTTTTTTTCACTTTTCTTTTTTTTTTTTTTTCTTTTTTTGATTATTTGTTATTAAAAAAAAGGGGGGGAACAATTTTTTTTTTTTTCTTCAACGATTGTTACCAACTTTGAAAAAATAAAATAAAAAAAAATTTACATCCGTTTAAAAATCAATTTACCAAAAAGAAAAAAAAGGGGGGGGTGGGAGAAGGTGGAGGCGGGGCTAAGGGAGAAAATTGGAAAGAGAAAAAGAGAGGGGAGAACGATGGGGGGTGGGTGAGATGAATGAGGTAATAAAAGAGAGGAGGGAAAAAAAAAAAAGTACGAGTGCATGGATGGCAAGGGTGAAAGAGTGTGAGAAGGGGGTGAATGTAGTAAGGGTTGGTGGGGTGGAGTGAGGGGAGAGTAGGAGGTGGTGGGGGGAAATAAAAACAATAAAAAATTGAGGTTAATAGAATTTTGAAAAGGTTTTTGCGTTTGGAATGTTAAAAATTTAATTTCCGATTTGAATTTTACCCTTTTTTCTCTCTTTCTCTCTCTCTCTCTCTTTTTTTTAGTTTTTGTTTTTGTTTTTCTCGTTTTTTTTGTAAATTTTTATCTCTATTTATCTTTTTAATATTTGCTTTTCTCTCTCTCTCCCCAATTTTTTTATTTTTATTTTTACTTCCTTTTATCGTTTCCTTTTCGATTGTTAATTGTTTTTAATGATGAAATTGACAAAACTTTATTCGGTACTGTATTCCAAGCAATCATCATCATTATTATTATTATTATTATTTATTATTTTAAATAAAAATGGTGGAAAATTAAAAACAAAAAATAATAATAATAATAAGATAATAATTTGTTAAAAGTCGTGACGTAACGGAAATTATTTTTAAAATTTGACGGATGTGGAAACGGTTGAAATGTTTTAAATGTTTGGCGCTACTTCCCCTCACTTCCTCCCTCTCCCTCTCCCTCCCTCCATTTAGTATTCTCTGCCGGTTTCACCTTATTTTCCTTCCCCTCCTATTTTCCCCCTCATTTTTACCCACGACTCATTTCGCACATCATTCCACTCTCCCTCTTTTTTCCGCAGCACCTCATTCCACTATCTCTCCTTTCCCCCTTTCCCTTCTCCCCTTTTTAACGACATTTTTTTTATTTTGGGGGGTCTCATTAAAAAAAAAAAGTTTAATTTTAAATGCATTAACTTAAAACGGTTTTGTTTTCGTTCACACCTTTGAAAAAAAGGATTCGTATTAATAATTGGATTAAAATTAATTTTCGGATTTTCAAAATGGCGGAAATTTTTTTTAAAAGTACGTCCGACTTTTTAATTGTTTTTTTTTTTTTTTTTTAAATCTTTTTTCTTTTCTTTTTTAATGCGACAGGATTGCCAACAGAATTTTTTTTTTTTTTGCGTTTTTTATATTTTTAATTTTTTTTAATAAAAAAAAGTGCGCCGTGATTGATTTAAGAATTCGTTTTAAAATCTTTTGATTTATTCATTTTTTTCTTCTTCTTCTTCTGCCACGATTTATTTTATTAATAAACGAATTTTTTTTTTTTTTTTTAATTTATTTTCGGCAATGACTAAATGAAAAATTGTAAAAAAAAAAAAGAAAAAAAGAAAATTGATGTATATCCATCGATAATTTTAACGACAGGAATAAAATATTATTATTATTATCATCATCATCATCATTATTATTATTATTATTATTATTATTATTATTATATTTTTTTTTTGTAGGAAAAAATAAAAAGAAAAAAAAAAGTTTTTAATAAAAAAAAAAAAAAAAAAAAAAGTTATATGTATTTCATTGTCAAAAGTCATAAAGTAAAATTTTCAATTGTGAACCTTTCGTTAAATTTCGGGGGGGGGGGAGGAATGGGAGGAAAGGGGAGGAAGGAGGGAGGGAAAAAAAAGGTAAAAAGGAAAAGTTTTTTTCGATAAAAATGAAAGAAAAAATAAGTTTTTTTTTTTTTTTTTTTTAAAAAAGAAAAAGAAAAGAAAAATTTTTTTTTTAATTGAATGAAAAAAAAAAAAAAAAAAAAAAAAAAAACTTTTTGTTTTTCGTGTAGCCATTTACGGAAAAGTTTATAACATTATAATTCTACTGCCACGTGTTTATTTCTCCAGTTATTATTTATGTAACCGTTAATTTTTTTTTTTTCCAGGTCGGATAAACGATTCGAGTGTAGACAAACGAACACAAAAAAAAAAAAATTTTTTTTTTTTTAAAAACGAAAACTTATCTCATTCCATGAAGAATCGTGGAAGGAACGTAAAAATTTTTAAAATGATAATGATGATGATGATGATAATAATGATGATATAATTTAAATAAGAAAAATGAAGACACCTTTTATGGATATGTCGATTGTTAGAATTCCAGGTGCGAGAAGAAATGACAAACGATGTTTCGATTGGAAAATCTGATACTTAATTAAAAAGGTAAGCGGAGGGGGGTGTAGGAGAAAAGAGTAGGGGGAGGAGTTTAGTAAAAATTTAAAAGTTAAAAAATTTATACTTTAGGAAACAAAAAAAAAAAAAAAATTCTAGAAAAAAAAAATTTTCATTTTAAATACAAAAATACGTGTCGCGATTATATTTATTTTTAAATCGGGTAAAAACCTGGAACGGATTTTTAAATTCACGAATTCCGGAAGTAGTTGCGGAAAATAAATAAATAAATAATAATAATAATAATGATAAAAAATTATTTTCTGGAGGAGATTCCATATAAAATCAATTTTTTTTTGATAAGTTATTATTATCGTTACTAAAAATTGCATGTTTCCCTCCAAAAAATGTTTTATTTTTAAATTTAAACCGGGAAAACCCTTTTATTATTATTATTATTATTATTATTTTATTAGAAGGATTTTTTCGTTCCAGCAAAAGAAAAAGAAAATTAATTAAATTTAAATTTATTTTTTTAAAATTGAGTCGTTCATTAGGTGGTATAATAATTACTTAAATCGTCGTGGATCGATCGATGATAAAAAAACTTCCGGTTAATTATTTCCGGTAACGAAATTCACGCCATTTTACATAATTTTCCCGTTACGTTTATTCTTTTCGTCGCGTCGTTCGGAAAAATTTAAAATTTTCCGGTATAAAATCAAAAATTTCATTTAAAAAAAAATGCAATTAATATTATTATTATTACTATTATTATTATTACTATTATTATTATTATTATTTTTCACTATTTTTTTTACTTCCGGTGAAAATGATTTTGTATGAAAATTAACGCAAAGAGAGAAAAAAAAATAATCGTGGCGGAGGAAACGACTTTAATTTTACGAACGCACGTGTTAAAATATTTTAAATTATTATTATTATTATTAAATATTTTAAATTTGAAAAAAAAATGGCGGGAAAAAACCGCCGCTCATTTCCGGTTACACAAAAAAATTATTTTTTTTTTTCCGGTCAAAAACGGTTTTTAAAAAAAATGTAAAAAATTTATTTTTTTTTATAGAAATTTTCGATTAATCGAAACTTAATTATTATTATTATTATTATTATTATTAATACAATCATTTTAAAGGTAATAATAATAATAATAATAATAATAATAATAATGATGATGATGATGATATTGTTTTCACATAAAAATCCGTTCATGACCTTTTTTTTTTATTTTCGGTTCCTTTTTTATTTATTTAAAACCGCAAAAAAAAAAAAAAATGAAATGAAATGACGACGAACGCCTGAAGGTTTTTCTCTCTTTTTCTCTCTCTCTCTTTCTCTCACTCACTTTTTCTCTCTTTTTTCGGCTTTTATTAAAATAAACCTTTTTTCTTTTCTTTTCTTTTATTTATTTTTCTTTTTATTATGTTAAACGAGGTTTTCCTTTAGGGCCTTCAAAAAAAAAAAAAAAAGGGCCTTTTTTTTTTTTTTAAAAACTTATCCTCTTACCCCCTCTTCTCCTCCCCCTTTTCCCCTCCAACCCCTTTTTTTTTATTTAGAATTTTCCCTTATTTTATTTTGTTTTTGTTAATTTTCCTTTTGTTGTTTTTTTATTATTATTAATTTTTTCTTTTCCCACTTTAAAAAAAAAACCCTAAAATGAGTTGTCCAGTCATTTTCCTTCTTTTTATTAATTAATTTAAAAAAAAAAAGAAAACTTTTTACCCTTTTTAAATAAGTCAAAAGGTCAAATTTAAATAACAAAACAAACGGGGTCGTTTCCCGAGAATTTAATAAAAAAAGAAGAAATTTTTTTTTTTTTTTTTTTTTTTTGTCTACGGCCACGATGTTTTTTTTTTTTTTCTTTCTTATTAGTTTTAATTATTTTTTTGGTTTCTTTTTTTTCTTTTCTCTTTTTGTTCAGGTATTAAAAAAATTTTTATTTTTACAAACGACAAACAACAAACGACAAACGACGAAAAAAATCGTATAACTTTATTTTTATGGATATACATTTCAGTTATTTAATGTTATGTTGAAAAAAATAATGTTTGAATAAGTTAAAGACGTAAAAAAAAGGTTGTTGGACATTTTTTTTTTTTGTACGCAGGTGGCTAATTTACAAACAACAACAACCACAACAACAACCACTATAACAAAAACAAAGACAACAAAATATATTTAAACATTTACTCGTTTATTTAAATAAATTATTATTATTATTATTTTTTTTTATGTTTTCGCTGAAAAACGTTTATGAAATAATAATTACACTTAATTTTTTTTTATGTAAAATTGTTTGTCACGTGATTTGTTTGTAATTGTTTTTCTCTTTTATTTAGAAAATGTCAAATGAATTAGAAAAAGAAGAAAAAAAAAACCGAAAGGAAATGAAGAGAAAAAAAAGTCTAGAGTGGATTAGAAAATTAAACGATGTGGGTAGAATATGTCAAAATTAGAATAAGAAGAAAGAAAAAGGAAAAGACAAAAAAAAAAAAAGAAGAAGAGAATCCAAAAATAAAAATGACCGACAGGCCCCCCCGCGCCGCCCCCCGACGAAAAAACAAAAACCGGATGAAAGAACAGCAGATGCTCATTAGCAAATGTTTTTGTATTTTTATTAAAATACAACCAGCCGGCACGCGACCGACTCCTGGATGTTTCAGGTATGATAAAAAAAAAGCAGATGAAACTAATAAAACGTGCATGCCCTAAGGTCCTTTTTTTTTTTTGGGAGAATATTATTATTATTATTATTATTGTAATAAGAATCGCTTGCGGGTTACGACTATGATGTTCTTCTCTCTTTGTGAAATTAAAAACCCACCTTTTGCCTTTTATTTATACATATTTTTTTTTTCTATCTCTGTCTCTCTCGTTTCACGTATATTTTACAATTTTTTTTTTTTTTTACTTTGTCTTTCGCACTCTTTATATTAAATTCATCATCATCATTATCATTAAAAATGGTAGTCGCCAGCGTCATCTGCTTCACGAAATTTTTATTTTATTTTATTTTTTTTCGGTTTAATTTTAAAACGAAAATACAAATTGGATGATTCAAATGGTTTTTTTTTTTTGGGGGGGGGGGTTTTGAAAGAAATATACTGAGAGAGAGAGAGAGAGAGAGAGAATAGATAGGACAGGGGTAGACAGAGAGGGATAGGGGGAGAATGGATAGGACAGAGACAGGTAAAGAGAGAGAAAAAAGAATTGAATAGGACACAGACTGAGAGAGCGAGAGGGAGAGAAGGAATAGATAGGACAGAGAGAGAATGAGTGAGAGAAAGAACAGATAGGGTAGAGACAGATAAAGAGAGAGAGAGAGAGAGAGAGAATGGATAGGACACAGGCAGAGAGAGCGAGAAGGAGAGAAGGAATAGATAGGACAGGGGGAGAGAAAAGGAATACATATAATAGAGATAGATAAAGAGAGAGAAAAAGAGTAAGAAAATGGATGAGACAGAGACTGACAAAGAGAGAGAGAGAGAGGGGGAAGAATGGATTGGACAGAAACTGATACAGAAAGAAAGAGAAAGAAAAGGAATAGGTAGGACCGACAAAGAGTGGATAGGATAGAGAGAAGGAAGAAATAGGGCAGAGGCAGAGACAGATAAAGAGAGAGAGAGGGGGGGGGAAAATAATTGGAGACGAAGATTTTAATTGAAATACGCGACGATATTGTCGAAAACACAAATTGGAGAAAATTAAACAAACACTTAAATCCTCGAGTTTTCGGTCGTCCTCGACATTTAAAAATTCCACCTTTGAAAATTCGTTTTCCATTATTATTATTATTATCATTATTATTATGTTCTGGAATTGAAATTTCCAAGTGTCACGTAATTTTCTATCTCTTGTTGTGTATTTTGTCCAGGATTTTGTCCGTGAAATTCACCTTAAATTATTTTTTAATTAAAAAAAATCTCTCTAAAGGGTCTCTCTCTCTCTTTCTCCACTTTATCTGACATTATTATTATTATTATTTCTGATATAAGTGGATTTAAAAAAAAAAAAATTTTTCTACAAAAATCCCTGGAAAAAATAATAATAATAATAACGATAAAAATATTTAAAGGGATTTTTCTTTGTCATTGTGACGTCATTAATGATTTTTATAAAATTTTTTACCTGATAGACAAAATTCATTCCCTCTTTTTAAAAATTTTTTCTCCCTCTCTCTCTCTCTCTCTTCCTCTCATCCCTCCACCCCCGTATTGATCGGAATTTTCTTTAAGAATTATATAAATATATTAAGTAATAATAATAATAATAATAATGGAATTAACAGTTTCGTGGAATCCACTAAAGAATCTGCTGGAGATTTTTTTTTTTCAAATTGTATTGAAACCTTTGCGTAAAAATTTAAATGGGGCGCCAAAATCAGAGATTCTCCAAAAAAAAAAAAAAGGATCAATTTTTCTTTCATTCAGGAAAAGAATTTCTTTTGTGTATTGAGAACACAAAAGAAACATTTTTTTTTTTTTTTTTGAAAATTTTTACTTGTTTTCCGTGAGAATTTTATGTTTTATTTTTATTTTTTTGAATCGTCTTCTTTTTTGGGGGGGAGGGAAGGAAGGAAGGGAAGGGAGGGAAAAATTTCTTACATTCCACATAATTCACATTAAATTTTTTTTTTTTTTTAAAATAAAAGTATCGAAACTGTTTGTTAGACGTCGAATGTCATCGTTGTCAGGATGGCCGAGCGGTCTAAGGCGCCAGACTCAAGGATTACCTTGTCCATTATTAATGGATTATATAAACGAGCGTTCTGGTCCTCACTGAGGGCGTGGGTTCGAATCCCACTTCTGACAATTAAAATTTTTTTTTTTTTAAATTTTTCGCATTATCAATGATTGATAATGTAATGATGACGTCACATTACGATAATATTAAATTTTATAGTTCGAACAAAAAAAAAATGGAGGACCAAAAAAAAAAATTAAAAAAAAAAAAATCATTTCGAATGATACTACCCATGAGGTATCTCGTAGTAGTTGGAGGAGGTGGAGGAGGGGGGTTAACGGGAGGCCCTTAAAAAACTGGTATTTTTTTTTTTTATACGCATCTGCCGTATGGCGTCTTTTTCCAGATAGCAGGTGGCCGCCAAATTCAGGGGTGTTCAAAAAAAAAAAACCAAAAAATATAAAAATCCGTTAATTTAAAAAAAAAAAAAAAACAATAAGTGGTGAAAATGATGAAATAATAATAATAATAATAAATTTGCTCCCGTTTGTATTTTTAAGAGTTTTGAACGATAGCAAAAAAAAGAAAAGAGAAATTTTATTTATTTATTTTTATTTGCCTTCGTTTAAAAAAAAAAAAAAAAAAAAAGCAGAAAATTTGTATGAAAATGTTTTTTTTTTGCTGTCGTAAATTTTAAAATTTTTTTAAGATGTCCCTGCCCCCCTTAAACGGTTAGCAAACTACCCCCCCGATCGTAAGAATCAAATTCAACAGGAGAGAGAAATGACAGGGAAAACAAAAGGAAAATTTACTTTTACATAAGAAACAAAAGAAACGACAGTTTTTTCAACCCTCCCCTCCCCTCATTCTTTTTTCTTCACCTTAAAAACCACCCTCCCAGCCACCCACCTCCCCAAAAAAATGAAAAATTTATTTCGTTTTGAAAAGTGATATATATAAATTTTCGTGAATAAGACGTAGTACAAACAAAATGAAAATTTTAAAAGTTTTGATGACGTGTTCATTACTATTTGATAATTGATGATGGGAAAACGTTTTCCACGTTTAAAGTGGAAAAAGAAAAAAAAAATTTTCCAGCTCCTTTTTCACTCGCTCCTTCTCTCATTTTTCTTTTATTACATGAAAAAAAAAAAAAAGTTTGGAAAACCGGAAATGGGAAAAATTTCAAGAGTTTAAAAAAAAAAAAGGACGAAGAATTAATAATTTGTTCGAGGGGGGAGGGAAGGAGGGGAAATAAAAAGAAAATTTTCAATTAAAAATAATATCATTATTATCATCATTGATAAAAAAAAAAAAATTTTTTTTTTTTTCAGGTTTTTTCTATTTGAAATAAAATCAAAAATATTCTCGTACGTACAAGATATAACTTGAACAAAACAAAAACAACCAACCTACCTACCTGTCCCAGAAAAATGCGTTTTCGTTTACACCTGGCTTTTGTTAACAAGGAAGAAGCAAATCACCCTCGTTTGTTGTTTGTACGCATGCGTGAACCTCGCGCAGCTGCTTCCGACATTGTTTGTTCGGTGACTTTTTTTTTTTTTTTTCTCTCCCATGTTTTTTTTTTTTTCGTTTTCATTCCCTCAGTTTACATCGTGAGTCGGTGGTGACAACAAACAAACAAACAAATATGATTATTATTATGTCGTCCATACGACGTTCGTGTTTATTCGCGACGTGTTTATTCGCGTTTTCTTTACCGTTCGTTTTAACTTTTAGTGATGGTTACAGTAATAATAATAATAATGTTGTTAATAATGATAATAATGTTAGAGACACCGTTAGAACTTTAAAAAGTCAAGTAAATGCTTTACTAGAAAGGAGACAAGAAGACTTTAACATATTAGAAGAATCAATTAGACGTTCGTTGGATAAAAATTCGGAATTGGCGACATTGAGGAAAGATTTGAACGACTTACGGTGAGTTTAATTATTTTTTTTATTTTTGTGTGTGCATGCGTGTGCGTGTGCGAACGCGTTAATGTGTTATTATTATTATTATTACCGTATGCCATCGTTACCGTCCATATAGTTATTTGTTGCGATGAATTCGTGATGATATTTACTGGAATTGATGATAGTCTGTTTGCTCCAGAGTTGATTATTTTGTCTCATATGGAAAATTCAATATGGCGGCGGTGTTTGATAATGATAACAAATTTGTTTGTGTTTGCAAATAAATAACACGCGTAGTCTGAATAATTTTCTTTATTACGTCATACGAAATGTAATTTTTTGCCTCACGTGATTTATTTATAAAAATAATTTTTATTCATTTTAATTAATTAATTAATTACGAAAAAAAAAAATTGCGACGACGATTTTTACGTGTGGGGGGGGAGGGTGGTGGGTGCGTTTTGTCGTACGGGATTAAAAATCTAAAACCACGACTATTAAACCTTGCGAAAGGTTTCGAAAAAAAACTTTCAACCCGACAAAATACTTTTTTTTTATCGGGGTTTTAATCTTCCATATTATATAAATTGGAAAATTATGCAAATCGTTATGACTCAATTATTTGTAATTACCGACCTCCCCACCTTATTTTACCCCCTCCTAAATTTACTTCCCCTTCTTTTCACACTTCAAACTCCTCCCTCTCCCGACGAAGTTTTTTTTTTTTTTTGTACCCCTTCCATAAGTCAATAAGTTTTGGTTGTGTTATTCCTTCCATCTCACCTGTGTCATTTCCCTTTCGTCTTCTCTTTCTCTCTCTCCCCACTTTTTTTTTTTTTTTACTTTCCCTTAACCTTTCTTTTCCCCCCCCCTCACACTTTTTGTCTCTCTCTCTCTTTCTCTTTCTCTTTCATTTTTTTTTTTGTTTTAATCCCTGTAAAATATTCACTTTAAACTCAATTAGGGTGTCATTGGCGACGAGGATTTTCAAATTTTTTTTTTCGTTCCATCCCCCTCTTCCCTTCTCCTTTTTCTTAACCTTCGTAACCTTTTTCGTAACCTTTTTTCCTTTTTTCTTTTTCGGTGAAATTTAGCATTCAAAAGATGTTACATTAATTGAGCGAGTTTCGAAAAAAAAAAAAAAAAAAGAAGAGGGAGAGAGAAAAAAAAATTGCGGTAATTTTTGTTCGAAAGGTAAAATAAAATACAGGGAAGGAGGAAGGGAAAAAAAGGTTGAAGGTGGAAAAGGTAAAAAAGGAGAAAGAGAAAAAGGGGAGAGAGAGGGAAAGAAAAAAAGCCAAAGGAAACAAAAAAAAAAAAAAAGAAACGATAGACGACTTCAAGTTTAAACCAAAATCCGTAAAAAAAAAAAAAGAAAAAAGAAAAAGAGAGAGAGAGAGAAAAAAAGAGAAAGTTTTTAACCAAAAAAGAAGTAGTTTTCATTTGGGGAGACAAACGAGAGAGAGGAAGGAGTTGAAAAATTAAGATGGCGCGAAAGGAGAGGAGGAGAAGGAGAGGGGGAAGGAAAAAAAAAAATAAAAAGTTGAAATGAAGAACTTTAAGTTTCATAAGAATGTACAGTGCGGGAAAGAGGGGGGGGGCGTAAGAAAAACTTTAGAAAGTGAATTTTTTTTTTTTTTTTTTTCATTGCCCGGAAAGAGAAAAAGTAAAAAAAAAAAAGTTCTCCCCTTTCCCCCCTGAGGGGTTAAAAAAAACAGAGAGAGAATGGGAAGCGCCCCATTTTACTTTCTTGATAAATTAAAAGAAAAATTTTTTTTGATGGTGAGTTTAATCTGATTTCATAAAGGAGTTTCTTTTACTCCTCCCCTTCCCTCCCTTCCCCCCCAAAAAACTCTTTTTTCTCCTTTTTTTTTTTATTCAGAAGTTGGTAACAACAACAACAACAGCGCGTTCGATGCGACGATAAAAAAAAAACGTTTAAAATTTTTTTTTTTTTTTTCTTCTTTACAACTTGGGAATTTGACAATTATTATTATTATTATTACTTTGTTTTTTACAACCGGAACTGGAAAAAAATGGGGAGGCTTTGTTCTCGTAGTATTATATCGATTTTTCCAAAACTAGATTATTTTTCCAGAAATCTAGGATCAGGAAAAGGTCAAAGGGTTCAGTAAAAAAAAAAAAAAAATTAAAAATAAAAAATAAATTTTTTTTTTTTGCGAGATGTCGTAAAATGGTTGTCGTGTTTTTTTTTTTTCTTCCAAGGGGTCGTGGGGGTCAAGGTTGAAAAAGACTAGAGTCGGGGTTGAAAAAGAGATTTAAAAGATGAAATACCAAAAAAAAAAAAAACAGAAAAGAAAAAAAGAGAAACCGAAAAGGCGGAAAGAAAAAAATTTGTCGAGAGAATGAAAAAGGTTAAGAAATGAGAGAAACGCGTAGGAAGATGGAAAAAAAAAAAAATAATAATAATAATAAAGAAGGGGATGAGATTTAAAAAAAAGGTTGAAAAAGAGTAGAACGAATGTGTGTGTGTGGGGGAGGTGGAGGAGGAAGTTGGGGAAAGAGGAGGAAGGTAGGAAAAAAAACTCGTGAGAATAAAATAAAAAAAAATCTCGAAACTAATTGTCGGATGAAAATTTTTTAAGTTTTGCTCCTTAGCCGGGATGCTGCGATTGTGATTGATTGATTGATTTTTCGCATCTTTCTCTTACGTCATTCTACCACCTTCTTCCTCTCTCCCTCCCCCTTCAATTTATTATTAAAAAAGGAAAAAAAGGAAAAATTAATGTTTGTACTGTTTATGATGTAAATTATATTTATCCGGGGAAAAAAAAAATTTTTTTTTCTTTTTTTTTTTGAGGGGGCGGGGGATGAGGAGCCAGAGCCGAGAGGGTTGAGCAGGAAAGACTACTTTACTACATAAATTGTTATTAAAAGAAACAAAAAAAAAATTATTATTATTATTTTTTTTTATTGCCTTTTTTTTATACGTTACAAATTATAACTCTTTAAATACGGCCGAGTGGTTCTTTTTTCTCTCTCTCTCTCTCTCATTCTATTTTTACCCTTTCGTGCGCATTTTTCATCTCTTTTTTTTTTTTTTTTCTAACAACGTATGTAATGTAATTATTTTGAAATATCCTATCGTATGTCATAAGTCGAGTTTCGATATTAGAAAAAAAAAAACAAAAGATTTACGCACGCATTTATTATTATTATTATTAAAGTTTTCCCTCGTGTCTTTTGTCAAATTTTTTTTTTACTCTCTCTCTCACACGCACATTTTCGTCTGCTATGTTTAGAAAAATATATATATATTACGATCCTTTTTTTGTTTTTTTTGGTTGAAGGTAAATGAAAACTCATGAAATGCCACCGGGGAAAAGTAATGGTGATAAAAAGTTTGAAAAATAATAGAGAGGGAGAGAGAGAGAAAAGGGAAGAGAGAAAGAAAGAGAAGGAGAGAGAAAAAGGAAAAGAGGGAATGTTAGAGAGAAAAAAGAGAAAAAATAAGGAAGAGAGAAAGAGAGAGAAAGAAATGAGAAAAAAAGGAGAGAAAAGAGAAGAGAGTGAGAGAGAGAGAGAAAGAGAGGGAGTGAGAGAGAGAGATAGAAAGTTAGTAAAATATGATTAAGTGATAGAGAAAGAAAATATATAAATATTTTTTTTCCTTCATTTTCTTTTTCTTTCTCCATCTCTTATTCAAAATGTAATCTTCGAGTGGTGGTGGTGGTGGTGGTAGCCAAAAAAAAAGGAAAAAAGGAAAAAAGAAACGAATAGAATTTTCCGACAGGTTTTCAACTTTACTTTTAAATCATTTACTGAAGAACCTTTTTTTTTCTCTCTCTCTCTCTCTCTCTCCTCTGAAAAAAAAATTTTTTGAAAACGTAATCTATTAGATTTTTAAAAAGGTTCAATGAATCCACGTAAAAAAAAAAAAAAAAAGGAAAAACCTTTTTCGTTCCTTTTTTTTTTTTTTTTTTAATATAAGTGGTATCAAGTGGTAATTAAAATGGCGAACGTTTGAAATCAGGTACGGTGGATAACAAACAAACAAAAAAAAAAAAAAAATTTTAATTAATTTTTCGCTGTCGTTTTTTTTTTTATTTTTTCCTCTTCTTCTTCTTCTTTGTTTTAACGTACAAACCCCCCCCTCTCCACACGCAAACACTTTTCGTTGAAAAATTTTCTAGAGTTTTTTTTTTTTTTTTTTTTTTTCATTTCGGGGGAAAAAAAAATTGAAAAGGTTAGAAAAAGTCAGGTACGAAATACAAATTTAAATTATTATTATTATTATTATTATGTAAAATTATGTTGCCTGGAGGGTTAAGGTGTTGAGTTAATATTTAAAATGGTTTCTTCTTCTTCTTTTTCTTTTTCTTTAAAAAAACACAAAAGGAAATAAAAATTTTCTTTCTCTTGAACGTGCCTTAATACATTTTCATAACTTTTACCTTTTCCCCTTTTTTTTCTTTTTTTTTTTTTTGTTTCGGGAGGGGGGAGGGAAAAAAAGAAAAAATGGAAAAGTGAAAAAGTAAAAAAAATAAATATGTACAAGAAAAACCGACGACGCATTACGTAAAAAAAAAAAAAAATAAATACATAAATATTTAAATATGATAGAAAATTTAAAGCGGAAATGCGAAAAAAAACGTGTCAGAAGATAAAGAAAATAATAATAATAAAATTTAATTTTATTAAAATTGGTTCGGTCGGGTGAGTAGGAGGGTAAGGAGGAGGAGGGGGATGGTGGCAGGGAAGAGGGGAGGACAAACAACAACAATGTAAAATAATAATAATAATAATAAAGAAAGATGAATGAGTGTAAGAAATGCACGAGCGAAATATTCAAATTGCAGGTTTAAAAAAAAAATATATTTATATGTGTGAATAATAATAATAATCATAGTTTATTCGTAAAAAGACAATTATTATTATTATTATTTGTGTTCGTAAGAATTTCCTGTGGAAATTTTTTTTTTTTTTTTTTTCACTTTTGCTTTTCCATAAACGATGAGAAAAAAAAGGAAAAAAAATTAAGTATAAATAAATAAAAACTTAGTCGTTATCATTTTTTCCAGCAGAGATCGCCGGTGGGTTCAAAAAAAAAAAAAAAACTTTTATTACCCCTCCCCTCCCTCTCCTCCCTCCCCTACTCTCCCCACCCATTCTTCTCCCACCACTCTCACGCTACTCGCTCCGACGCTCGTTTTAACATCGTTACTTACCACTTCCCCTCATTTCCCTTTCTTTCATTCATCACCACCACCACCACCATCGCCGGAAAAACCATAATTTCTTTTCCCATTCCCCTTTCCCTCCTTTTTCTTTTACGTTTCCCCTACCCCCCCTTCCACTCACATCGCAAAACCGAATTATTTCAAACGTCTTTTTTTTACCTCCCTTTTTTTTCTCCTACATTTTTTCTCATCATCTCTTCCGCTCTTTTCGCCTCCTCTCTCTCTCCCCTCCTCCTTCAACCTCCTTCCTCCGACCGGCTTAATAATTTTCTACTTATTATCATTATCATCATCATAAACTTTTAACCGCGTTCATCATTTTCTTTTCTTTTATCCAACAGCGAATATATATATATATTATAAATATTAAACGAACGTATTAAATAATTCAAATTTAATTTTAAAATAATAATAATACTGATGATAATGATAATAATAATAATAATAATAAAAGTTTTCGGGGCCTTTTCATACGTTTTACATTTTTTATAATTTTTTTTTTTCCAAGGGCTTTTTCGTACGTCGTAAAAAAATTTTTTTTTTTTTTTTTTTTACGTTTAAACGTTAATAATTAATTAATTAATTTTCTTTTCTCCTCCTGTATCTTTCCCTCTCTCTCTCTTCATTTTCTGGAGTACATTAAACGAATCCCGGTAAAAAACGTTTTTTTTTATATTATACGTTTATTTTCTCCAGATAAAAAAAAAAAAAAAATGTTTGTTTGTATACTTTTACTTTGTTATAAAAAAAAAAAAAAAAAAAAAAAGATTGGAAACTAATATATAGATATAAGAAGGAATCGATGAACGATAAAATTAGTTAGAAAAAGAAAACCTGTAGGGGATCCCTTAGTAGAAAATCATCTTTGGAAAATTGGTTTTAGAAAAAAAAAAAAAAAAGAAAATTTTTTTTCCAGTCTGAATCATCGGACTTTAATATTTTTATTTATATATATATGTTTGGAGAAAAAAAAAACATTCCAGGAGCATGCGTACGAAATAAACGGAAATGCATTTTTCATTCTAGATTTCCAAAAAAAAAAAAAAAACGGGAAAAAAACGGGATAAAAGGGGTTATTTATATTTTAACGCGTCGACGAAAAGGAATTTTTAAAATTATTTAATTAAAAATGGAGAAGAAAAAAAAAAATAATTAAAAAATTAATTTAAAATCAAATTGACTTTAACGGAAAAAAAAAAAATTTCTTTCCTTTGTCATAGAGAAAGAAAACAAAAACGAGAGATGAAGGGGAGGGAAAGGGGAGAAAAGGAGGAAAAATAAAATTTCGTTTCAATATAATTTTTTTTTCTTTTTCTTTTCTCGTTTTTTTTTTCTTTTTTTTTGTTTTCTTTCTCTATGACAAAGGAAATAAAAAATAAGAAAAACAAAACAATCGAAAAAAAAAAAAATGGAAAAAGGAAAATAAGGAAAATGAAAGAAAAGAAAAGAAAAGGAAAAAAAAA
>NW_002987837.1:218711-271086 GCF_000006295.1 Pediculus humanus corporis | reverse complement strand
AAGGAAAATAAATTAAGTAAAAAAAAAAATATTTTCGGAGGGGAATTTTCCAAAAAAAAAAAAAAAACTTTAGGATTTGAGATTTTCACATTAAAAGAAAAACCATACATGCTCTTACCCTTCATTTTCTGCTGCCACTTTCAAATGTTTTCTCAAAAAAAAAATTCGTTCGCTTTTGTATAAAAAAAAACCCTTCAATATGTCAGTTGACCTCGATTTTTTCATTTCTCCTGTTTTTTTTCCTTTTTTCCTTTTTCTCTTTTTATTACTCGACAGGGAAAGGAAAAAAAGAGAGAGAAAGAGAAAAAAAAAAGAGAGAGAAAGAAATTTTTTTTTTTAGAGATGATGGGAGAGTTTTTTTTTTTTTTCTTTCCTTTCATTGCATTTTTTTTTTTTTTTTGGATTTTCCTTTGAAAAAAATACGTGTGGCATTCGTGTGCGTGTTTGTGTTGCGTTTGTACTTGTGTGCGCACGTGCGTGAGTGAGTGGTTGGGTGCGTGTGCACGTGTAAAAACACATTAAATGAGATTTAAGTTTTATTTGGTAAAAAAAAAAAAAAAAATTTTTTTTAAATTAAAAAATAGTGAAATGAGTTTTTAAAAAATATTTTCCTTTTTTTATTTACCATTGTATTCTTTCCTTTTTTTTGTTAATCAAAAAATAATAATAATAATTTTATTAAATACGTGAAAAGAAGTGAAAAGGAACGAAAGGGGGAAAAAAAAGAATGTTTAGGGAGAATGGGGGAAAAAAAAGAATGTTTAGGGAGAATGGGGGAAAAAAAGAAATCTTATGTTTAACTTATCGCGGTCAAAAATTTTTTTTTTTTTGCGGTTTTTCGTTGTTGTTGTTGTTGTTGTGTGTGCGGAAACGGTCAAACCGTCCGTGACCGTTTACCGCACACGCACACACACACACACACACAACAACCAACCTTCATATTTAATGTTTTTAGGTAGGTTAAATAAACAGATGGTAACAAACATCTTTAAATTTTCTTTCCTACACCCAAAAAAAAAAAAAAAAAACCGGAAAAAAAACGTCACGGAATTATTATTTTAAAGGTTGAAGGGTTAAATGCATGACCGATTTGTTTAATTATAAAATTTCTTCCATTCATAAAAAAAAAGTTTTCTTTTGCGATTTTGAAGGCTCCTTCCCTCTTCTCCTATCCTCCCCTCGAGTGACTTCCTTCCTCTCCTCTTGCTCCCTCATTTACATACGAAAAAATAAGTATCAAAGTTTTGTATTGCTTTTTTTTCCTTATGGAAAATTGTTGGAAATTTTTACGAAAAATAAGTTTACGTCATAACGACCTACGACCTTTTACCCTTTCACCTTTCAATAAGATGTAAATAAAATACACGTAAATGCTTTTATATATATTTATTTGTGTGTCTGAGTGTGTGTGTGTGTGTGTGTGTGTGTGTGTTGTATATTATTCACCCTCACGATAAATAGAATTTGTTTTGATCGTCGTTTGTTGTTTGTTTGTTCGAATGTAAAATAAAATTCTTTTAAATTACGTAACGATACGACGAATGATGACGTAATTAAACATCAAATAAAAAAGGAAAAAAAAGATTTTTTTTCTTTTTTTTTTTTGACAAAGGAAAAAAAGGAAAAATTATACGAAAACTTTAAATAAATGAATAATAATCAAAGGAATAGAAAAAAAAAAGAAAAGGGAAAAAAGGAAAAAAAGGAAAATTTCTTAAAGTTTTTCTTTCTTTTTTTTTTTTTTTTTGTTAATAATAATATCGTAACGATTTATTTATTTAGTAATTAAATTTATTTATTTATTTATTTATTAACCTTTGATAATTTTTAATTTAATAAATCAAGTGGGGAGGGGGAGAGGGAAAGGAAAGGGGATGAAACGTCGCAGGGGGTGGAGTAGTAGCATCAGCAGCAACAGCAACAACTTTTTCGTTAACACACCGAATAAAGAAAAAAACCTTTTTTTTTAAAGTAGAAAAAGAAAACCTTTTCCTAATTTTTTTTCCTTTTTTCCTTTTTTTCCTTTTTTTTTATTCCTTTTAAATTAAATTTATTAAAGAATCAAAGGATTCCATTCGTGTTTAATAACATTAAAAAAAAAAAAAAAGAAAAAAAGAAAAATTACGTTTCTAAAAAAATCTTATTTTTTCTTCTTAAAATTGTCTTAAAACTAATTAAAAATAATAATGATAATAATAATAATAATGATGATAATGATGATATGACGACAACTTGATGATGATGAACTTGATAATGATGATGATGATAAAAATAAGTTTAAAAAAAAAACAAAAAAAAAATTATTATTTTTAATTATGATTTTTATGGGATAGGATCGACGCCATTTTGTTTTTTGGTTTTTTTTTTTTTTGATACGATTGGCCAAATTTTTTTTTTTTTTTAATAAATTTTCCCCCCCTCCCTCCTGACTTGTACTTAAATTTTTCTCATTCCCCTCTCATTATTCCTCCCCCCACTCTTTATTTTTTCTTTCACCATTCATTTCAATTTTTTCTTTAAAAATTTCCCCTTCATCCCTGCCACTTATTCGTCAAATAATCATTTACAGTCTGTTTTCTCCCACTCTTTTTCCCCACCATTATAACTCCTCCCATTTTTCTCACGTAATTTCCTCATCCTCTACTTCCGCTTTTCCCTTTCAAAATGTCGCTTATATACATCGTATATAAACATGAGTATATTTAATGTAACGTTTTTTTTTTTTTTTCTAGAAAATTCTTTTAACAAATAAAAATTATTATTCGCATTTATTTATAAAAGGACAAAATAAATAAATAAATAAATGAATGAACGAACGAAAGAACGAACGAGTGGAAGAAACAAAGGAAAAACAAAAAGGAAAAAAGGGAAAAAATTTCCATTTAAATTTTATTTTATTTGTTATCTTTTGTCTTCTGCTTTATTTTATATCATTATGCAAAACGATTTAAACAATTCGAAACAGATTAAACACACACAACAAAAAAAAAGAATTTTTATTTCTATCTCTCTCTCTCTCTCTCGTGCGATTCGAATTTTTTATTTTTTTTTTTGTGAAAAACTGGAAAAACAAGCGAAATAATAATAATAATGATAATTTTTACAGCGGGGGAAAGGGGGGAGAGAAGGTAGGAGAGGGAATGTGGAATCGGATAGAAAAAAATTAAAAAAAAAATTTGGGGTTTTCTTGTTATTATTATTAAACGTTATTATTCGATCGCAATTATTATTATTATTATTATCAAAATTGTCGGGGAGGGGGGGGGAAATTTGTTTTTAACAACACCAACGCTCGAAATTATATTTTCTTCTGCTTTTACTTAATCGTCGTCCTTTTTCTTCATCCCACTCGATAATACGACTCCTTTTCATTTGATATTTTTTACGCTTTTCTCGGTAGGTTCATCTTTCTTTCTTTCTTTCTCGTCTTTCTTTTTATCACTTATCAAATACCTGACGTCATTATTTAAAAAGAAAAGTTTCCGATGGAAAATTTTTATCAAAAAAGTTTTTTTTTTTTTTTTTTTTTTTTCTCGTCAAAAAACCGCAAAAGAAAAGTTAATTAAAAAACTTTGGAAAAGGAAAAATATAAATTAATACGTGCGTGTGCGTGTGCGCGTGTGTTTTTTTGAGTATTCATATCTTATTCTATAATTTATGCTATAAACGTTTTATAGCACTATACCAATTCACGTTTACCCTAAAAATAATAATAATAATAATAATAATAATAAATAACGACGGGTAATTGAATAATAAATTATTATTATTATTACTGTACAACCGCGATTATAAAAATTAAATAAAAATATTTTTATTATTATTATTTAGAGCGCTATATTTATACGTTATGTATGTATATAAATTATTATGTTATGTATGTATATATTATTATTATTACTTTTATTAAACGTTTAGCGAAACGAAAAGAGAAAAGAGAGAAAATAGAAACAAATTCGTATTAAAATTTTTAGAGTAATAATAAAAAAAAAAAAAAATTTTTGAAAAGGATTTTTTTTTGTTTTGGGAATTTGAGTCTATGGAACTATAAAAAAAAATAAAAAAAAAGAAATTCGATTGAAAATAAAAAAAAATAAGAAAATTGAAAGAAAAAAAAAAAAGAAAGGAAAACTCTGATTGAATTCAAAAAGGAAAAAAAAAAGGAAAAATTGTTGTTGTTTTTTTTTTTTTTGTAAATTTAAGTGTAATTTTTTTTTTCCTTTTTATTATTTTCCTTTTTTTATTTTCCTTTTTTTCCTTTTTTCGTTTTTTTAATTATAAAAGGAAATTTTTGTTTTATAGTTTTATTTTAAAATGTAAAACTATAAAAACTATCGTCGTCCTTTGCAAAAGAAAAAAGGAAAAGGAAAAATTTTCTTTAGTTTTTATATGTTCGAATCGTCGTTAAAATTATTATTATTATTATTATTATTATTATTTTAACGATCGGCCAATGATAGGATTCGTTATTATTATTATTATTATTAATTTTTTTTCGTCGTGAGCGATTGATTAATTAATTAATTAAACGAAAAAAAAAATTTAATTACGTAATAAATAAAATAAATTTCTTGTTGTAATAAAATGATTGAGAAAAAAAAAAGTGGAAGAAGAAGATGACGAAAAAAGGAAAAAAAGGAAAAAAAAAGTTTCCTTTTTTTTTTTTTTTTTTTTTTTTTTATTCAACAGGTTAATTTGCTGTCAAAGGAAAAAATTTTCATTAAACCTGATTTTTTTTTTTTTTTTTTTTTTTTTAATTCTACTTTTTCTTCATCTTCTTCTTCCACTTTTTTTTTTTTTTATTCTGCTTTGTGTGTTTTTAATAGTAAAAAAAAGGGGGGTGGGAGGAAGATGGGGAGAGAGATGGAAGGAGGAGGGGGAAGGAGAAAAAGTTTTTAAATTAAAGTTTTATTATTATCATTAATACGCAATTACAATAATTCACTTCCGGTTTGTTGTTGTTGTTTTATCATCATCATCATCATTATTATTATTATTGCTATTTTACACGGTGAAATTATTATTATTATTATTATTATTATTATTATTATTAAATCATGTTGTAATCAAGTGACGTAAACCTGATAAAACTTTTTTAATTTTTTTCCTTTTATTTTTTCCACTCGGTTGTTGTTGTTGTTGTTGTAAATCAAATTAAAATTTACTGTTTTATTTGATAATAATAATGATGATGATGATGATGATAATTCTCATTTTTTTTTTAATATGAAAATAAACTTTTTTCCTTTTTTTTCCTTTTTTTCTTTTTTTTAGAATGATTTAACGCTATAAATATAAAAGTTTTACTACTACTACTACTATAATCAATTTTTTTGTTTCGTTGTGCGGTTGTTTGTTTGTTTGTTTTGTTCGTAAGTGTCTGTTTTTTTTTTTTTTGGGGGGGGGTGTGTCGTTGTATTTTCTTGTATGTTTGTGTGCGTATTGTTTTTCGTTCGTTTTTTTTTGTGCGTGTGCGATTGTTGTGTTCGTTTTAGGTTTAACGCACGTTTTATTTTTTCCTGTGCGTTTGTTCTTTATTGTGTGTATATTTGTTTGTACGTTTGGGTGTATTTGAGTACGTTAGTTTGTTTGAATGTGTTTGTATGGGATCGTTTGTGCCCGCGTATAATTTACCGCGTGTTTTTGTGGGTGCACATTTGCAAAAGTGTGCGTATTGTTTTCATTCGTTTGTTTTTGTGCTTGTGTGTACACGTGTGCGTTTGTCCTTTTTTGTGTGTGTGTTTGGGTACTTTGATTTGTTTGTGTTTGTTTGGATGTGTTTGTGTCTAATTCTTTGCGTCCGTGTATGGTTTAGCGTGTTTTTTTGTATGTTTGTCCTTTTTTCTGTATGTATTTGAGTGCGTTCGTTAGTTTGAATGTGTTTGTATGTGATTGTTTGTGTTTGCGTATAATTTAACGCGTGTTTTTGTGTGATCGTTTGTCCTTTCTTGTGTGTGTATTTGGGTACGTTAATGTTTGTTTCTGTTTGTTCAAATACATTTGTGTCCGTGTTCGGTTTAACGTGCGTGCATGTTTGTGTACGTTCTCTCTGGGTTTTATTATCAAGTTTCAAAATAATTACACTCTCGTGAAGTAATAATAATAATTACTCTATAATATAGAGTAGCACGATACGTTATCATTTAATCATAACTATAATTTTTTTTTTTTTTTTAAATAATATTATTACGAAAAACGAAAACGATGATTTTAAATAATTTAAACGCTCTATAAATTACTATATATATAATTTCTGACTCTATATTTTTTTTCTCTCTCTCTCTTTTTAAACAATTAAATGAAATTCGGATTTAAAAAAAAAAAAAAAGAAGAAAAAAAAAAGAATTTTGTGGGTTTTGAGGTTTTAACCTTTTATTTCGTTTAATCCAAATTTTTTCCTCGTACCTGACTTTTAATTATTATCATTTTTACTTAATCTTTTCCTTTTTTTGTCCTGCATTAGCAAAAAAAAAAAAGGATGTAATGATGATAATGATGGTGGTGACGATGGTATTACGACAGCAGAAAGAATTACAATTTTATTAAGTAATAATTCAAACAGGAAATAATTATTAAAATTTTTTTTCCCCTTTTTTTTCACCCATTCAAAATGGCGGCGGTAAAAAATATTGTTCGATTCGTTTGTGTTTCCGGTTTAGTCTCCGTTTGTTCGATTTTTTTCCCTTTTTGTAAATTAAATTTAAATTGCATCGATGTTTTAATTAATATTATTTATTTATTAATACGTATTTGAAAACAAAATGGCGGATAATTTTTTATAAATTTTTTTTGTTGCTGTTGCTGTTGTTCTCGTTATTAATAATTAAACGCATTGAGAAAAAAAATAAAAAATTTTTATCATTTGCGTGAACGAGAATTATGAATGAAAGAAAGAGAGAGAGAGAGAGAGAGAGGAAAAAAGAGAGAGAGAGAAAACCTTTTGTACTTTTCTATGAAAATTCCGGATAAACCGGATTTTCTCTTAAAAATATCAAAAATTCAAAATAGGCAAAGTGATTATTCGAATGAGGGGAGGAGGGGTAGGAGGAGGAAGAGGAGGGAAAAGGAATGGAATGGAATGAATGGGAATGGGGGGAGGGAAATGGAACGAGTAAGATACAAAACCCGAAATTTATGGTTTTAAAGGTTTTTTCTCCAGTGAATTATCTGTTTAAAAAAAAAAAAAATTCATTTCCAGCATTTCCAGCATTTTTTTTTTCCGTATGAATTTTATTATTTTTAATTTATTATTAATTATAATTTTGCTTCTTTTAATTTTTTCCATGAAATGGGTTAGAGAGAGAAAAAAAGAAAGAAAGAGAGAGAGAGAAGTGGAAACATGGCGTTAAAGCCTGGGAAAAAATAAAAAAAGGAAAAAAATTAAAATTTTAACGTGTTTAATTCCACGAATTTAATTTTTTCTCTCTCTCTCTCTTTCTTTCCCCGCCATTTTCTCTTTTTTTCCCTTTCCCTCCTTATGCCTCCCCTCACCCTCACCCCCGCGTTTCTCTCCCCCTCCGTCCTTTCTTCGTTTCGATGATTTCTTAACCCTCAATTTTCTTCTTTCATTCAATATCATCCGAGGGAAAATGTCAAAATAATTACTTTTTGTAACGGAAAAACATGAGGAAGGGAAAATCCGTCATCTGCGTGACGGGTCAACTCAAAGAATTTTCCAGAAGAAAAAAAAAGGGAATTAAAAATTTTTTTTATTTTTTTTTTTTAATATTATTTTTAGCGACAAAACCCGAAGGAATAATAATTTGTCGACGGACGACGAATTAAATAAAAATTAGTTTTTATTTTTTTTCGAATTGATTTTTTTCATTCATTCATTCAATCAATCAATCATTTAATCATTCATTCATTTAATCATTCATTCATTCACATTCGCCATCGACGTGTGTTTGTTTTTCCTCCCTCGAAATGTTTTTTTTTTTGTTAAACAAGATTGAAAATTTTTTTCATTTATTGTTGGCTATTTAAAGAATGAAAATGTCTAAATCGTGTAATGTCGTCGTTCATTTTGTTTTTTTCTCGAATTTTCTAGAAAAGAAATTCAAAAATTAAAAGGTGGAAAAAAGCCAAGTTTAAACGAGCAAAAAAATGATCATTTGACGGTGCAATGGTTATCGACGGCCATAAGCGAACTAAGATCCGAATTAGCCGAAGTTTCATCCAATTATAATACGTCAGCGGAAATGCAACAGAGACAGGAATTAGCATCGGGTTTGGATTTATTACGTGGCGACGTTGCCAGTTTTAGAAGGGATTTAGAAGAATTGAGAGCGGAACAACAGCAAACGGTCGTCACGTTGGGACAACTCAAACAAGATGTCGAAACGAGTATAAAAAATAGTCAAATTGCGTCGAGTGCGAATGCGGAAATAAAAACTAAGGTAAGATGCATTCATTTTTATTTTTTTTCCCTTCCCCCCTCCCCCTCCCTCCGATACAAAAAAAGTTTAATTTCGACCGGAAATAATAGAAAAATTTAAAAAAAAAAAAAATTCGTTAAGACACAAAGAAGCGGAATGAATGAATGAATGAATGAATGAATTTGTGTTCGTTGGGTTACTTCGTATAAATTTTAACAAAGAAAAAGTTTATTACGTATGCGAAAGTTTGAAGGAGAGAGAGAGAAAGAAAGAGGATGGGGATAAAATAAATGCGTGGGAGAGAGATGGGAAAAATTTAGGAAAAAAAAAAAAAAAAACATTCGCGAACGAAATAAAATCGTTTGTAGGGTTTCAGGTTCGGAAAAAATGAAAAATAAAAAAAAAAATAAAAAAAGTAGAAAAGAGGCTTTTAGCAGAAGACAAATCGAGTGAAAAAAGGGTGAAAAAAAGGAAAATTTTTTTATTATCCTTTTCCCTACCCACCTGTCTCTCTCTTTCTCTCTCCCCCATCTCCCCCTCTCTCTTCCTTTTCGTTCTTTTTAACATTATTATTATTATATTTTTTTTTATTACTTTTGAATACTTTTTACCGTTTGTTCGTTTGTTCGTTTGTTTCTTTTCGCCCGTTTGTTTTGAATATTTTTTTTGCTAAAGGTATATACGTAGAAATAATTATCAAAAAAATCTTTTTTTTCCTTTTAATGACCGTCAAAGGTTTTTCCTTTTCCCTCCTCCTCCTCCTCGTTTTTCATTTTTATTATTTGCACGCTCCTCCGTAATACGTTAATAAATTTTCCGCCATTTTGTTTTTTTTTGTTTTTTTCCGATCTCGATCGTTTTTTTTTTTTTTTTTTTTACGAAGAGTCGATTCGAAGACGATCAAATTCATTTTTTCAACGATCGATATCGATCGATAAATTCGCATAACGATATCGTTGCTGCCACGACGAAAAAAAATTTTTGTTTTGAAAAATGGCGGAAACTTTTTGTTTAAAAAAATGTAAATTTTTTTAGAAAAATTAAAACCCGTGGAGAAGAATAATCTTTCGAAAAGGATTCCATTGGTAATGATGATGATTATAATAATGATAATGATAATAATAATAATAATAATAATCTTTTCACAATCGGATGCCGAACTTAAAAAGTATTAAAATAATCTGTTGAAAAATCATTCATCGAAACTTTTTTATTATTTAAAAACAAAATGGCTTCCGAATTTTTTTTTTTGTTATTTTTTGTTTGTCGTTAATTATCGAAGCGTGTAAAAAAAATATCATAATCGGCAGGTGTTTAGGTTGGTGGTTGTTTGTCAACAACAAACAATTTAACCGATCCGTCAATTTTTTTTTTTTTTTTTTTTGAAAAAACAATCGATGCGAAGAATTAAAAAAAAAAAAAAAAAAATATCCGCGGTACCTTAAAAATAATTATTTTCAAAACCTCGAACTTCACACTTAATATGACGTCATAGATAATTACATTACGTCATCACCGTTACAAAACAAACAAAAATTTAAAATTTAAACTAGAAAAAAATATTTTCATCATCACGTTCACGTGTGCGACAGGAAATAAATTTTAATCGGAAACGGAAATAAAGGAAAAAAAAAAAAAAACGTTGAGAGGATGAAGGGAGGGGGAAGAGAGAGAGAGAGAGAGAGAGAGAGAGAGAGAGAGAGAGAGAGAGAGAAATAGAGGAAACGAAAAACGAAACGATTATTTATTTTTTTTTTTGGGGGGGGGAAGGTTGGAGGTTGGGGGGAGTGAAAAACGTAGTGAAAATTTAATTCGAATAAAATTTTCATTATTTCACGTCAGGAAAGTCGTTATTTTTAGTTTAGACGACAGAATCAAAAAAAAAAAAAAAAAAAGGGAAAAAGGAAAAAAGGGGAGGGGAAGGTAAAGGGGGGAGGGGGGAAAATCCTTTGATTATAACGTGACTAAAATTTTTTTTTTAATTTGTTCGAGAGTTGATTGCGGCACGATATTGTTTTCAGTCGGCGGCGGCGGCCATTATTGTTTATTATAATAATACAACTCGACAACTTTTTTTTTTTTTTTTTTAACTTTTTCCCTTCTTAAAAAAAAATTATTATCATTATCATTATTATTATTATTATCGTAAAATAAAAAAATATAACAGACACGGCTCTAATCCACCTGATGCTGGTTTGAAAATATCTTTATGAAAAAAAAAAGAAAATTCAAAACACGAACCTTTTGTATTTTATAATGGGAAATAAGTTTTTTTTAAGGAAAAGTAAATTTAATTAAATACAAATTTGGACTAGAAAAACGGAAAATCCTTTTTTTTTTTTTTTTTAAAAAAAAAAACTCTTTTCCTTTTATTCTTCCTTATTTTTCTTTTATTCCTTTTTTTTTTCTTTTTTTTTATACGCGAAGGAAAAAAAAAAAAAAAAAATTCGATGATTATAATAAACTGAATGATTATGATTATAAAAAAAAAAAAAAAAATGAAAATGAATACGAAAAAAGTAATAATAATAATAATAATAATAAGAAACGCAAAAGTGTAATAATAATAATAGTGATAATAAACAACAACAACATTAAATGAAGAAAGAGATTTAAAGAATATGAAGTGAAAAATGAAAAGCGAGAGAGTGAAAAAAAAAAAAAAGAAAAAAAGAAAATTAAAAAACAAAAGAGTTAAAAAGAAAGTGAATGAGAGAGAGGGGGGAGAGGGGGGGTGGAGGAAGTAATAAAAAAATAGAAAAGCATTCAAAGACAGGGTGGAAGGGAAAAAGACATAGATAGGAATATGTAAAAAAAGAGAGAGAGAGAGAGAGTGAGAAAAAAATTAGAATAGAAAGAGAGAGAGAGAGAGAGAGAGACATATGCAGACAGATAAACAGAAGAATAATGAGGGAGCAAGAAAGAGTAGAAGAAACAAGCAATGAGATGGCAAAAAAGAGAGTGAGAAAAAAAGTATTAACATGAACGGAAAGAGAGAAAAAGAGAAAAAAAAGTATTGGAATAGAAAGAGAAAGAGAGAGAGAGAAAGACCAAATACAGACAACACCAAGGATAATGAGGCAACAAAAAAGAAAAGGTGAGATACGGGCAAAGAGAGGGCAAAAAAAGAGGCAAGAGGAAAGGAGGGATCAATAGAGAGAGAGAGATATTAAAACGATGATGGAATAACAGAAAGAAAGAGAGAGAGAGAGAGAGAGAGAGAGAGAGATAGATGAAAATTTAAGAATAATAAAGTTAAAAAAAGGAAAGGAGAGGAAGGGAAAAAAAAGTCGACTCAATAAAATTTAAATTTTTTTCCCCTTTTATAAATTAAATTTTTCCCGCCTTTTTTCCCACACCCCCTTGCCCTCCTCCCTTCCCGTCATTTCAAAAAGCGGAAAACGTCATTAAAAAAAAAGAAAAGTTTTGAAATCTTGTTTTTTTTTTTTTTTTTTTTTGTTTTTCGTCATTAACGGTTTTCGTGTAAACACGAAATCAATATAACACACGAAGAAGAGGTTTGCTGCGGTTAAAAATTTTTCTTTGAAACGTGATTTCTAACAAAACGTCTTAGCGCGAAATTATTCATCTGTTTCCACGTTTCCTTTGTATACGAAAATAGTTGGAGTTGTTGTATACGACCTCATTTTGAAAAATTATTATATATATATATATAAAAGAAAAACATATGATGAAAAACCCTACGTAGTAATAAAAGTTTTTCTCTTTTTATTCTTTTGAAAAATAAAAAAAATTTTTTTTTTTTCAAGTTTGTTTTGAAAGAAAACAAATTTCTCTCTCTCTCTCTCTCTTCGTTTTAAAATTGAAAATGTTTTCTATTAATAATAATAATAATTTTCACCGAAAACGTTTTTATTTAGATTCATTCGAAATTTAAATAAAAATTAATAATAATAATAATAAAAGTTTTTTGTTGTTTTACTTGTTGTCGTGGTTGTAGAAAACGGTTTTTTTGTTTTTTCAAAAGAATTTTTAATATTGTTTTATTTTAATTCGAATTCATTGAAATGAACTAATAAATAAATTACAAAAACTTTTTCCTACTCCCTTATTTATTATATTGTGATTTAACAATAAAAACGACGTGTAAAAAGAAAAATTCTTCTCGCGACGCCATTTTTTTTCAAAAAAAAAAAAAAAAAAAAATGAAAAAAAAGGGAAAAATTAAGAAAGTAAGATATAAATAAAATTTTTTTTCGCGAGGCATAAAAATGTAAGGAAGAAGGGTGGGGATGGGGTAGAATGGGGCGGGGGGTGACTTCGTGGAATAAGAAAAAAAAACAAGGTGGTAAAAAGTTTTTTTTTTTTTTTTACCTTATCGAAAACCGACAGACATTCTCCTGTTAAACATTTTGTAAACTGTCATATTTTAAACAAGTTAAATTGCGGCGTATGGTAACAGGAAAGGGAAGAGAGAAAAAAAAAGGAACAACGACGGGAAACAAGGTGGGAACAAGAGGAAGAGGGAACGAACGGGAAAGAGAAAAACGACGAATGGAAAAAAAAAAAAAATTTCGCGGAAACTTGAAAAGTTTTTCTTTTCCTTTTGATTAAAAAAAAAAAATAATAAAAAAATAAACAAGAAAAAAAAGTGGAAGAAGAAGAAAAAAAAAATAAATAAAAATAATTAATGAGAAATCGATTCGTATAACTTGAAATATAAACGAGAGAGTATTCAACAGAAACACACGGAAGTAAAAATAAAAAAGAGAGAGAGAGAGAGGAGGGGGAGAGATAGGGAGAAAGGGGGTAGAAAGAAGTAACGAAATGAGAGAAAAGAAAATCTGTTGGGATTTGACCGGAGTTAAATGAAGAAAAAACTTTCCGAGACGGAAATGGTTTTAATTTAGAAAAGCGGTCTGACGTAATTTCCTTTCGGAAATTAAAAATGGCGTTACCGAGAAGGAAAAGGAAATTTGAGGGAATGGAAAAATGCATCATCATCATCATCATCATCATCATCATCATCATCATCATCATCATAATCATTATAACAACAACAACAACACTTTTTAATGTCGTCTGCTTTTAAACGTATGAAATCTAAGAACCGTCTGACGATTTATATATAATATGTTAATTCGCGTCCGAAAAAAACGAAAAAAAACTATGGACTAATTAACTAACCAATCCAGTCATGCGAAATTTTAAAAAAAAAAAGGCGGGAAAATTTTTTTAAAAAAATAAACTGGAGCGCTTATTCTTCGTTTTTAACCGTTAAACGAGCGACGATGACGACGTAACGATAAAATTAATAAATAAAATTATTAAATTTTTTAAGTAATAAATAAACGATTTTTTTTTATTACTGCGGTAATAATAATAATAATAATAATAATAATAATAATAATGATAATATTAATGATAATGATAATAATGATAATAAAGGGGAAAACTTTTAAAACCGACGCCGCCCAATATGGCGCTCAAATGTATATATATATATATTATTTTTTCTTTTAATTAACGTGTAACGATTTTTCATTTCAAATGTCTAATTACACGTTAAAAATTTATTAATTCTTTATTTTTTCTTCTTCTCCAACGGTTATTGGTTTTTCGGTTAAAAATAAATAAATAAAAATAAATTTGAGTCATTTATTACTTACTTGAGTTTATTTCTTTCGTTCGTTCGTTCGTCCGTTATTATTTTTATTACCGTTTTTTTTTTTTTTTTTTTTTTTTGTTTCTGTCTGGTTACACGACGCGAATAAAAATTTCGAATTCGAATGTATATTGAGTACATTCACGGATTTATAATTGATTCGAATGAAAAATATTATTATTATTATTATTATTATTTTTACTGCAATGGGGTCGATGATTTGAAAATTCGATTTTGGGGTTCGTTTCGTAGTTTTTTTTTTTTTTTTTTTCTAGAATTTTCCATCGAATTCGTTATTTTGATTCAATTAATTTTCTCATCATGAGAAAGTCCCTAGTAGGATTTAGGTGTTTGTTTGTTTTCTTTCGAGTTTGTAATTTGTAACAACATTTATGCATTTTCTCTAACGGTTTTTCGCGTTATTCCTTTTAACGTTTTCGTAACGGTGATACATGTTCATATAATAATAATAATAGTAGTAGTGGTAACAATTAAAACAACCGGAAACAGTTAAAAACTTAACGACTTTCAATTACTTTTATGTAATAATAATAATAATAATAATAATAATAATACAAACAATGTCGCATTTGAAAATTTAAAAAAAAAATTTTTTCATTATCCAATACAAACGTTAATAAAAAGTTTTTCATTATTATTATTATTATTATTATTATTATTATTATTATTATCATCGCGAATAGTTTGTAATAAAATTCTTATTTATAAACTTTTACAAAAGTTATTTTAAATTATTTATTTGAGTTTGTTGAGCGGTTGTAAAGTGTTTGTTTGTTTGTTTGTGCGTACGAAAATTTTTTTTTTTTTTGCACATTTACAAAAACAAAAGCGAGCGACGTAATAATAATAATAATAACGTTAAATTATATTTTATCACAAAGGAAACAAACAGAACAATAATAATAATAATAATAAAAATGAAAAAGATTACCTTACAAAGCCACGTGTTAACGTTAAACCGGAGAAAAAAAGTCTGCAAACACTTTACTGAACGTTCGATTGTTCGACGACGATAAATTTTTTTAAAAAAAATTTTCCCCTTTCTCTCCCCTCTCCTACCCCACTCCACTCCTTCCCTTTCTTTTCATTCTTTTATTAAATTGAAATTGCGTGACGTAATCGTTACGTAATTGTGACGTAATAAATAAATTTATACGAATAAATAATAACAAAAATGAAACGACACGAAACGCGTTTTTTTTATTTTACGCGGGAAAAAAAACAAAATGGCGGTTTAATTTTTTTTTTTTTTATTAAAAGTTTTTTAAGAAGTAATCGAATTGAAAAATTTGTTTGGGGGTGGGTTTTAAACGTTTTTTTTAAAATTTATTAATTCGTGTATGTGTGCGTGTGCGCGTATTTATATAAAATGAAAGATGAAATTTTAAAATTAGAAAAAAAAAAAAAGAAAAATGGAAACAACCTGTTTCGAACAGGGGAAATTTTTATACGGTTGTGTATTGCCTCTGGATAAATTATCATTTTTTTATTTTTTATTTTTTTTGGAATTTTATCATTAAAAAGTTTTTTTTTAGTTTTGTGAGTTTTGTGTGCGTGAGTGCGCGTGCGTTCATTTTTCCACGTTTTCCCTGGGAAAAAATTTTATACGTATATGCGCGTGTGGATGTTGTAATCACTTGAAACTTACTATTATTATTATTATTATTATTATTATTATTTTTATTTAATTACGTTAGAGAAAAAAAAATTAAAAAATTTTTTTTTTTTAAATTTCTTCTCTCTCACTCTCTCTCTCCCCTTGTCCACCGCCCCGCCCCCGCCCCCCGCTTTCGTTTCGTGAAAGGTTTTTAATGAAATAATATTTATTTAGTTTTATTATGTTTCATTTTCTTTAAAAAAGAAAAATTTCTAGAGAAGGGAAAAAAAGGTTTTTTGGGTTTTTTTTGTACTTTTCCCAAAAATTTTAATTAGCGAAAAAAAAATTTATTTAATTAATTAATTAAACATTATTATCATCATCATCATCATCATCAGCATTATTATCGTCAGCATAGGGTAAACAATTAGTTGTGAGATTTTGTTTTTTTTTTTTTTCGTTTAATTATCGTTATTTATTATTATTATTTATATTATTATTATGATTTTCTTTCTGCTCTCTCTCTCATTCATTCACATTCGGTTGTAAATTATGTTATTGTAACAATCAAAAATTGTTTTAAACATTTTTTGTTAACAAAAATGGCGGGAAATGATTTTTTATTTGTTTTTTACTCTATGAAAAAATTAACGAAATTTTATTCCGACGTTTTGGTTTCTTTTTTTATTTCTCTATGAAAAAGATTTTTGATATATGTAAAAAATTCGTATGTTAACTTATTATTATTATTATTATTATTGTTACAGCAGACGAAACAATAATAAACTAATAAATAGGGGGGAGAGAGAGGGAAAAAAATAATAAAAAAATTTAAATAAATAAAAACCTGAAACCGACTCTTTATTATTAATGAAAATTAATTAATTATTTATTTAAACGTTTTTAATTATTTTCATATGTTGGCAAAAGTGAAATTAATAAATAATTAATTCATTTTTAGAAAATGGCGGTAAGCAAAAAAAAAAAAAAACCGTACGTATAAATATATATGTATATATGAGAAATTTATTTAAATCTGTAACCACAACGCGTATAAGGTTATGACATGTTTTAAAAAAAAAAAAAAATTTTAATATAGACCGTTAATTATTATGTTAACCTCTCTCTCTCTCTCTCTCTCTCTCTCTCTCTTTTTCCCTAACTCTGCTTCTCCCTCTCCCTCTGTTTCTCTTTCTCATTAGCCGACTATTTATCTTTCTCCCTCTTATTCCATTCCTATCATTTTTTCTCTTTCTCTCTCTTCTCATTCTTTTTTTCATTTTTCTCTTTCTCTTTCTCTTTGACTTCCCCATATCTCTCTTTCCCTTCTTCTCATTCTTTCTCTCTTCCTCTCTGTCTTTCTCTCTCTCTTATTCCCTCCTTTTTTTTCACTCTTTCTCTATCTCTTTCTTTAACTCTGTTTTCCTCCCACTTTCTCTTTTTCACTTGCTTATTTCCTTCCTTTAATTTTTTCTCCATCTCTCTCTTTTTCTTTCCTTATCTCTGGTTCTCTCTCTCTCTCTCTCTCTTTCTCTTTCTCTTCCCGCAAAACAAAATGAAAAAAAAAAAAACATTAAAAAAAAAAAATTATCGTGAAAAACAAGAAAAAAAAAAAAAAAGAGAAAAATGAAATAATATAAATTAATTTAAAATAAATGAGTGGGGGGATTGGTGAAGGGTGGGGGGTCAAATTATTACTCAACAGATAAATTTTTATAATTTTTTATAAATAAAAAAAAAATTAAAACAAAAAAATTTTTTTAAAACGTAATAACAAAAAAATTTAAATTAATTAATTAATTAAAACTTGCGTACGAAACAATTAATATTATTATTATTATTATTATTATTATTATCATTATTTTTCTTCCCCTTTCAAAGGGTCGTCGAACTTTTTTTTTACCACCCCTTCACTTACGTGTTTCTCGTTCAAAAAATACCGAAAAAAACATTTTTTTTGATTTTTGTTTTCTGCTTTTTTTTTTTTTTTTTTTTTTTATAAAACATTAAAAATTGATTTTTGAATTTTTTTTTTTTTTCTATTTCCACGACACTACAAAATTTTTTTTATTTTTTATTTTATTTTAACGACGTTTACAAAAACGTCGCAAATAAGGAGAAAGTAAAATAAAATAAATAAATAACAAAAAAGTTTTTTTTTTTTTGTTTTTTTTCTACTTACACGTGTAGTTGTTTTGAAAAAGTGATAAAAAAAAAAAAAAACTAGAAAAGAAAAAAACAAGAAAATGGTGGGGAAAAAAAAAAAATTTTTTTTGCTGATAAAAAAAGGTTTCTGTCAAATAAAAAAGAAAAAAAAAAGATTTTTCAGGTTTTTTTTTTAAAGGGGTCGACCGACCCCCTTTTTATTCATCCGAATAAAAAAATAAATAAATGAGGGACCATCGTCGTTGTTGTATCTTAACAGATTTTTAAAAAAATTTTCTTTTTTTTTTCAACCTTAAAATCTTTTTTTTATTTTTTTTTTTACCTGTTAATAATTTTAGTCTCGCTTTCCTCTCCTCACCTCCCTCTCTTCCCCCTCCTTTCCCCCTTTTTTTTCCTTTCCCTCAACTTCCGCTTTCCCAAAAAAATTTTCCCCCTTTAATTTAAAACCACCACCCGAAATTTTCTTTGAAATTTAAAAATTTTTTAACAATAACGTTGAGGAAAAAATAAATTTTTTTTTATTTCGATCGTGGCATTAGATAATCGATAATCGATTAATATAATTATTATTAATTTTTTTTTTTTTCGTAGCGAAAATTTTTTTCTTTTTTTTATTCGTGGAAAATCACGGGATCGTTTCGGTAATTTAGAAAAAAATTGTTTGACGTGGTTTTAGTTTAACAACTCACGCGTATAAAATAAATTTAAATTGTTTTTCACACGCGATGTTTAACGATGATAATGATGATGATGATGATGATAATGATGATTGTGAAAAAGCAGCAAAAACGGAATTTCGCCATTTAATCCGTCAAATCAAACAAACTCAAAATTTCCAAGGGTTTTATCAAATAATAATAATAATAATAATAATAAAATTTTGTTCGTTTGTATTTTTTGAAATTTATGTCGTTAGAAGAAGATGAGATGAGAAAATGGAAAACCTTTTTTTCATCATCTCTCTTGAGATTTTTTTTTCATTCCGAAACCATCGAAAGACGTTGAACAATAACAACAACAACCGAAAATGGGAATTTATACAGATGGTATAAAACCGAACGGGAGTTTTGTTTTTTATATCAAAAAGATTAAATTTAGTTTTTAAAGTTCTGGAAAAGAAAGAAGTCTGGAGAAGTCTGGAGAAGAAGAGGATTGATTTTATAAATTGAAAATAATATCAAATCGATATAACCAATTTAATTTTAAACTTTAAAAGGAATTAAAAAAAAGTATATTAAGCGGTCGTCGTCCTAAAGGGAATTTTGGGAAGTGGGAAAAACGGAAATAAACGTTCGTTTCCGGTTTAATAGACAACGCTAATACCCGCAGCACACTCGGTGGTAAAAAGATATTTTTTTTTTGTTCTTATTCGCGCCATATTGGATAAAACCGCAGAAAACTATATAAAAAAAAAAAAAATTTCTGACGGAAAATTTTTCTAATAAACGTGGGGTTAGACAAACGTTTGTTGTTGACCAACAACAACAGCAAAAAAAAATTTAATAAAAAAAAAATAAAAACGAATTTTGATGATCGTGTAAAAAAAAAGGCGCGTTTTTGCCGACGACCGATCGTAACAAAAAAAAAAATGAACAGATGGTGTTTTTTATTTACCTCCTCCTCCTCCTCTTTCCCCTCCCTTTTCCCTCTCTTTGCCCCTCTTCTTCGACTAAATTTCCTCTACGTTAAACTTTTTAACTCATCTTATTTATCCCCTCTCTTCTAATTCTCCTCCAATAAAACGCCCTCATTTGTTTTATCCCCTTCCCTTTCCACTTAAATTTTCTTTCCCCCTCCATTAATCCGCTCGCAATTATAATTTTTCCCCTTCTGTAAATTTTCTTCCCCTCCCTCCTCCCTCTTTCATAATCTCCACGCCTTTAACTATCGAATTCGGTTAAAATCTTCTAAAGGAAAAAGGGGAGGGGAGGGAGAAAGAAATGAAAAAAAAAAAAATTAAAATTAGGTACGGAAGAGGTCGTTGCGTACGTTCAGGTATTTTTTTTTTTTTTTTGCTTTTCGATAAATCTCGTCGTCGACATTTTTTTAACGGTTTTTTTTTCTTTTTTCACGGATTTTTCACCGATCAAATATTTTTTTTTTACTATTCGATGTTCTACGGTCCACATCCCCCCACTTACGCCCCCCTCATCCCCGTTTTTATGAAAATTTTAACATTTTTATTTTGGGTTAGGAAAATCTTAAAAGTGTCCTCCAAATTTATTATTATTATATTTAAGTTTCAGACGATTTTTACGACTTTTTTTTTTTTTTGAATTATTCATGACAAATACGGGAAGAAAGGAAAATGGGGGGGTGAGCTGAGATATTTTGATGAGGGGGAAGGAATAAAGGGAAGAAATTTTGACACATCAAATGGTGTTGTCGAGTGAAAAAAAAAATTAAGAAACTAAAAAAAAAATTTTTTTCCTCTTCCCCCCACGTAAATATTCAAAAAGTTTTTTTTTTTTCATTTTCCTTTTTCTTCTTTCGTTCAGGTGAAAATTTATATTTTTTCGTCACATCCGGTAAATTATTTCCGGTTTTTATTCCCCCCAATTTTTTTTCTTTATTATTTTTCAAACTCTGAACAAAATATTTATTTTTTAAAGGAAAAAAATTTTTTTTTTTTTTTTAAATTAATATTAAAATAAATAAAAGGAAAAAAGGGTGAAAGCAATGGTAGTCAAAGGAAATTTTTTACCTTAGCCAATTTTTTTTTCCAAAAATAAATAAATAAATAAAAGAAATTGATTTACGCACAAAACGATTTTCCAGAAAAGCCAGAAGGTTTTTTTTATTATTTTTTTTATATTAGGAGTGAGGGAGAGGGGGAGAGGGGGGGGGCGAAAAAGAAAATTTACTCGGTTATCGAACATTCCAATTAACCATAAAATAAAAATAAAAATAAAAAATTCTGAAACACGTTACTTGAGTATGAGAGAGAGGGAGTGTGAGAACGTAAAAAAGGAAAAACTGGAAAATAACTCCAATAAGCAAAAGATTAATTTCGTGAAAAATTTAATTTTTTCTCTTTTTTTTATATAAGCTGGAAAATTTAAATCTGGAACATTATTTTTTTTTTTTTTTTGGAGAAAATAATAATTTGCTTATCAGAAAAAAAAAAAATGAAAGGGAAAAAAGGAAAAATTATTATTATTACTTAAATTGAATCTTATTATGAATTTGTCTTTGTATTAAAATTATATAAGCTGTATTGGTCTTTTTATAATTCCATTATCTTTTACATTCGATTTCATAAACCTTTCAAATGTGTTTACGTTCGTGTATGTGTGCGAGAAAGAGAGAGAGAGAGAGAAGGGAAGAGAAAATGTAGTTTAAAGAGAGATAAAGAGAATGAGACCCAGAGAGAGAGAGGTACTGAAGAACAATTTTCTTTTTTTCCTCCCTCTTCCCCCCGTTGTTTTAATATTCATTTTTTTTTGAGCAAAAATTGTTACCTGTAGTTTCAGGACCGACAGGACCGACGGACATTACACAACATTATTAATAAACCTTATTACCTTCCCTTTTGTTGTCGGTACGGTATCCACGTTGCACGACCGGTTATTATTATTATTATTATTATTATTATTATTATTATTATTATTATTATTATTATTGTTGTTGTTGTTGTTGTTGTTGTTGTTGTTTTTTTTTTTTTGTTAATTTCGTTTCTTGTACGTGTTATCAAAATTTTTCTCGTTTCCCCTTTTCCCGTTTTTTTATTATTATTATTTTTTTTTCTCATATGTCTGAAATCATCGTCTGCTTGCCTTATTACTATTATTATTATTATTATTATTATTATTATTATTATTCTCATTTCATTTAAAATTTCAGAATATTTTTTATTAATTAACGCGTAATTAAAATCAAAATTATTACAATTAATAATAATAATAATTGTAATAATAATAACAACAAAACGAAAATTTTATTTATCCCGTAGAAAATGAAATCTTCTGATAAAGATAGAGAGAGTAAGAGAGAGAGAGAGAAAACCAAAAATAAAGTGGGGGGGCCGTTTTGTAAAAAAAATGTGCGTGAGTTTTTCATCGCGTGTTTTTTTTTTTTTTTTTTTACGTTTTTAAACCAAAAAATTAATTTCGAAAAAGAAAAATCCCTTTTTTTTTGTAAAGAATAATAATAATAATAATAATAATAATAATAATAATAATAATAATAATAATAATAAAATAACAAAGAGAGAGAGAAAGAGGAAAAATGAAGAGAAAAAAAATTTTTTTTTTTTTTTTTACGTAATTTAGTTAATCCTTTCGGTCTGTTTTTTATTTTATTTTTTTTTGCTTTTCAACTTTATGGAAAACCTTAAAAACCTTAATTAGAACATTAAATTTAAAGTTTCATTCTTTACTTAATGATCCATTTTTTTTTTTTTTTTTTGCTTTTATACGAACAAAACATTCCAGTTGTTGAAGTGAAGGGTTTAACAAAAAAAAGGTTTTTTTGTTCGGTAGTAATAATCATCATAATTAAAAAAAAGAAAAAAAACGGATTTAAATACAGGTACGAATACGTATAAAAAAAATTCAGAACGAACGAAATTAGGAAAAAATTTGGAAAATGAAACTCAGGTGACAAAATACACGACTAATGCCACGTTTGAATCCCGGAGTAAAAAATAATTTTCGGATAATTTTGAAATCGGGATTATTAAAGAGTAGAATGGGGGGGGGAGATGAAATAAAAACAAACGAGAGAGAGAGAGAAAGAGAAACGTGATTAACAAATTATTATCATTAATACAAAATAAAATCAATTCTTGTTTCGAAATGTAATTAATTACATTTAAAACAAAAAATTATTTTCGTAACGATTATTATAATAGGTTGGGGGAGGGGGAAGGGAGGAAGGGGTGAGAGAAAAACCGTTAAATTTCCCTTTTTTTAAACGATAAAATTCGCGTTAGAAAAAATTCCAAAAAAAATATTTTTACCGGACAAAAAGAAAAAAAAAATGAAAAATCGACTCGAAATAAATGTACCGGAAGGAATGAGTGAGAGAGAGAGAAAAAATTTAGGAGATGAAATATTAAAAAAAAATAAGGAGGAAGTTGGAAAAAGGATGGAAAAAAAAAGGAAAATGGCAGCATAATGTTGTAAAAGAATACGTTTTTTTTTTGATTACGTCATTAATATTTTAACCGCGAAAATGCAGGAAAAAACGTTATATTAACGTATTACTGACCGCCGCATTCGTTCCGGAATAATTATTTAAATTTAAATTTTGTGACGTCAACAAAATGGCTGACATTAGAAGGAAAACAAATGAACGGGGGAGAGTGAGAGGGTGGGATTTTTTTTACGTTTTAAATGGAAAAAACGGTGTTGATAATGATGAGATTTATAAACGAAAAATTTGAAAACGATTTAATCGAAAACGTTTGAAAAAAAAATTTAAACGAACGAGTAAAAGGCGAAACTAAATAGGATTTATTTATTTATTTATATTTGAAAAAAGGAACGAAAGAAAAAATGGCGGCGATAATATTCGGTGATTTTCCCGCCTTTTTTTTCCAACCTGGTCAATAAAAAAAAAAAACGGGGAAAGAAATTTAATTTGAATTCGCTTAATTAAATTGAAATGCGTTCGATTTTTTTTTTGTTGGTTTTTTTGGTTTTTCGTGGGGGAGGAGAAAGCGTGAGAATAACGGAAAAACGAAAAGAGAGAGAGGATAAGAGAGAGAGTATGTGGGATTGGAAGAGAAAGAGGAAAAGGTAGAGAAGAGGAAAGAGAGAGAGTAAAAGAACGGAGTGGAGAAAGGGAAAGAAAGAGAGAGTGGGGGGGTTACGGTGAATCCCTCACATGATTTATATCGTTAAACGGTTTTAAAACCGTAAAATTTTATTAGGATCCCTTATTAATTTTCAAAATGGCATTCCTCTTAGTCGTAAAACGTTTTCAAATATTGAAATTTAAATAAGTCCATTGGGACAACAATACATTCGACTAATTGTGTGACAATTAAAAAGCCCTTCTTCTCCATCTCCCCACATCCCACCCACCTCCCCATCTCCCTTTCCTCCCCCTCAAAAAAAAAAAAAAAACCGAATTAAAACAAATATTTGATTCGTTAGTTGACCTTTTTCCTCCTATTTACCTTTACCTAATTGCTTTCACTTGTGTGTTTATAATTAATTATATCGAAATTTTATTTTTAAATTTCCCGCCATTTTTATTTTAATTCTCGATACGAATTTGAATGAGAAAAATGAATGATAATAAACCTAAAAAAAAATTTTTTCTTTTCGTCTTGTCGTGTCGCATCCTACGATCGATTTTAAATATTTTTGTTTATTCCCCCCTTCCTCTGCTTCGAATATGTTTTTAAATAATAATAATAATATTTTGAACGTGTATCGTAAAAATTATTATTATCAACGTTTACCAAGTAATTAATAAACGATAAACGTTATCAATTTGAAAAAGTATTGACATTTGTAAAATCATTCGTCTCATTGGTTAAAAAAAAATAATTAATAATTTTTATAAGTTGACCGTGATAATTATTACAAATTCGATAAAACGTCCGTCAAACAAAAGTTCGATTTTTCAAAAATAAATGGAAAGAAAAAAAAATTTTTAAATGATTATAATTTTTTATTGTGATGCAATGCGAAGAGTGATTTATCTTACGTTAAATACGTTTTTCGTTACGAAAATTAAAATGACTGACGTTTGATATATAAAAATCTATATAAACATAAATCATTTTACAATGAATTTTTTTTAAAAATTAATAAAAATCTGGGGATTAAAATTTTTTTTTTTTTAATCACGGGATCGAAGATGTTATGAAATGTTATGGGAGGAAAAGAAAAAAAAAAGAAAATTTACTTCCTTTTCCGTTTATTTATTTACTTTTCACGTCGTGAACACGAATAAATATAAAAAAATGTCTGAATTAAATTTTTTTAATGAAAGAAAAAAAAGAAAAAAAAGTAAAGACGTATTAATTTACAACGAGTCGTAGGGTAACCTCATTGCGAAAATTATTTATTATTATTATTATTATTATGTGTATTATTTATTTAAAAAAGAAAAAAAAATTTGTTTAAACATTTTTTTCTTATTGCTCTATGAAATTAATTTTTCATTTTAAAATATTTTTTTTGAATTTTGTTCAAAAGAAAAAAAAAACGACAAAATGAAATCTAGTATGTGTAAAAAAGGAAAATATTTTATTTTTCATATATATAATCAACTTCCGGTTTAAAAATATCACGTTTTGATAGAATAAATTTCCGGTTTTTTTTCCATATACAAAATGTCGTCAAATCTTTGATTAAATTTTTTTTTTTATTTTTTATTTGATTGTTTTATTATTATATTAAATTTATTTTTTCCAGCAAATTTTCTATCTTTTTTCAAAGTTTTCTCTCTCTCTCTCTCTCTCGCTTTTCTCGTCATTTACTTTTCCTTTCTTTAATCCATCTCTCTCTCTACCTTTCTATTTCCTCTTTTTTCATTTCGTTCTTTATTTTTCTCTCTCTTTTTTCTTTTCATTTTCACCGTAAAGTTTTGAAAAATTTAAAATGTTTAATTTGTTAGTTTTCATTTCTTTTCCCGCTCCCCTTTCCCCTTCCTTCCCACCGGAAATCGGAAAAACCGTTTTAAACAACAACAAAAGCAAAAAAAAAAAAAAAAAACTGAGAAAGAAAAAAGAAAAACTTTTTCAACCTTTTTTTTTTTTCTTTTTTGCGTGTAATAAAATTTTTGACATGTTTTGTTTTACCAAAAAAAATTTTTTGTTGTTGTTTGTTGTTTGTTTTTTGTTTGTTTGCATTGTTTCAATCATTCATTCATTCAAAAAAAAAAATTTTTCCGTGTCAATTTTTAGAAATTTTTTTTTTCCTTTTATTTTCTTTTCTTTTTTTTTTTAATATTTACGTTCTTTGTTGACAGAATCAAAAAAGATTTCAGTTATTGATTTTAAAGAGTAAAACAAACAAACAAATAAAATGAGAGAAAAAAACGTCAAAATGATTCGAAAAAATTTTTTTTTTGTTTTCAATTATTTACTTTTTTCTCCCGCAAAATCAAAAAAAGCAACGTCCTCTCTCTCTTCCATCTTCCCTCCCTCTAGCCTCCCTCTCCCCGAAAAATAAAAACGAAAATCTTTGTTTGTTTGACCATTTTTATTTTGTGTTTTTAATTTGATATTTTTTTCAAAACCTTTTTTTCTTTTGAACTATGCCTTTTAAAATCATTTAATTAATATTATTTCAGATTTAATTTCAAAACTCCCGCCTAAATTTTTATTTTATTAATTTTCATTTTTCATCAAAAAAAATTTTTTGTTTTCACAAACGTCTTTGACAAATCGTCATTATAATTTCATATTAATAAAACGTTTTTTTTTCTTTATTTTTTCATTATTTACGAATTAATTAAAAAAACAACAACAAAACGGACATGATAAGAAAAACCAAAACCGTTTAAACTTTTCAATGTGTAACTCGTGCGTAATGACGTCACAATAAATTTCAACAAATTAAAAATCGTAAAATATTTAATTGAATTGTGATTGGTTGAAAATGAAAATGACGCCGCTTTTTTTTTTTTTTAGATTATTGAAAAATTTTTAAATTAATTTTTTTGTTTATTTATTTATTTATTTACTCTATGACTTGGCGATTTAAAAAAAAAAAAAAAAAATGTTAACAAAATGAAGGGAGAGAAATGGCGGGAAAAAAAAACACTAACCATCGATCGATTTATTTTTTTTTTGTTTTTTCTATTATTTTAATTAATTATTTTTTAATTTAAAATTTATATTAAAAATTACTTCCGTTAATAAAATTATTAATAATAATAATGATAATGATAATAATAAAATCATCAACCGTAGAAGGAAAAAAAAAAATGAAAAAAAAGGGAAAAAGGGAAAAAAGGAAAAAAATTAACATTTAATTTTAATTAATTAAATACCGAAACGAGAAATTTTTCACTTTTATTATTATTATTATCATTATTATTTATTTATTATTATCATTATTAAATTAAATTCGTTAAAATAATTTTTTTAATTTTTTTTTTTAATAAAAAAAAAAAAAAGTTTTGATTACAATTTTTTTTAAAAAATCAATTAAACTTTTTTTTGATTTTCTTTTTCCACACCGACCCCTCTTCCCCCCTCTCCCTCTGTTTTCATTTATTTTATCCCCCTGTTTTATATTTTCCTTATATTATCATTATTATTATTTTTGCTTTTTTACTTTTGACCACGACAAGTTTCATGTAGTTGTTAAAGTTTTTCCGGAATTTATTCCAGGTTTCTCCCAACCCGATTCCTTAGAAATACTGAAATATCCGATTGTGGGGGGCGTAGTGGTAGTATTATTATTATTAATAATGACGGAAACAAAAGAAAAATAAAAAAAACTTTAAAGAAAAAACAAAAATCGAAACGAACCTGATCTTGAAGTCCGATTCGTATAAAACCCTTTTAAACAAACGTTAAAATTGAGCGTGTGACGTCATTCAATAATTTATTTATATCGTTTTCGAAAGGATCGCGATGATAATAATAATAATGATACTCGCGGCTTAACGATGATGATGATGATGAAAGGAGAAAAAAATTTTTTTTTTTTTTTTGAACTTTAAATAATAATAATGGTGAAAACGTTTAAGGTTATAAATATTTAAATTGATTTTCAATTGTTTGTTTCAGGTAGAGGATGTCAAAGCGGAAGTTACGTCATTTACAAAGTCGTTAATGAAATTAACACGGGATGTCAAAGTCTTAAAGGTAATTTAATTGTTTTTCAAGGTAAATGATATAATAAGTAATGAATTTTAACGTCGTCGTCGTTGTCGTTTCGTCTTTCACCAGTGACAAAATTTAATTTCGTCTTCTATTATTATCATTATTATTATCATTATTATTGTTATTGTTAACCACGCAATCGATAAATCAATGGATCGATTAATTAATTTATTTATAATTGATTTTTTATTTTTATTTTTTATATTTTTCTCCCTTTTCCGGTTCCGGTTCGGAAATGAATTGTGCTATTGACAATTTAATGATAAATTTCCGTTTGTTTGTTGTTTGTTTTCGTTTGTTGCAAGTAAATTTTTTTATTAACGATAAAATAATAATTAATTGAACAAATAAATAAATAAAAAAAAACAAAATTTTTTTTCTCAAGATAGGAATTTTAATCGCGTGCCAAAAAAAAAAAATAATAATGATGATAATAATGATGATAATGACGATGATGATGACGATGACGATGATGATGATATTGATGATGATAATAATGATGATGATGATTTTATTAAGTGTAAAATTTTATTTGTCGCACGTGAAGAAAAAAAAATTTTTTAAATGTTTTGTTCGGTCGAAATGATTTAATGATTTCAACTTCCGGTTATTTATTTATTTAAACTTCCGCTTAGCGTCATCATCATCATCATCATTATCGTTATTATTAATATTATTGAGAGTTTGTGACGTATCAATTAGTTCTTAGATTAACGCCGAGTTTTTTTTTTTGTTGACATTTTTGACATATTAAAATTGTCTTTTCATACACGACCCGCCCACCCCCCTTCCCGGGCATTTTGCTACACAAATTCATCCCCTTTCTTAGTAGTCACCCCCCCCCCGTCGTCATCGTCGTCGTCAACATTTAAACACGACGTTTTATTCATCAATTATTTTCGATTTTGAATTTTTTTTTTTTTTCGTGTTCGTGTCAGCGCACATCAAGTTTTTTTTAATAGGAAAATGATTGAAAATTTTTTCGAGAGAGAGAGAGAGAGAGAGAGAGAGACTGACTTTTCTTTCCTTTTCTCATTCTCCCTCTCTCCGCGTAATCTTTATTTTTTGTTCTTTAACGTTCTGTGTGGTAAAAACAAAAAAAAAAAAAAGAAGGAGAATAAAAAAGTGACATTAGATTTAACGAAGCATAAGAACAAGATAAAACTTATTTTCTTGAGCCCGTGTGACAAAAAAAAAAAAAGGATAAGAAAAAATTGCTTTTATTTCAAAAAATAAAAAAAATATTTTTCTTTTTTTTTTTGAGGTTTTTCCCAAAAATGTTTGTAGAAAAGGATAGAGAGAGAGAAAGAGTGGAGGGAGAGGGGGAAGGGGAAAACGGAAGGGGGGAAACGCGCGTTTTAAAAAAAAGGTCAATTTTTTTTTTTTTTTTGAAATAATCAAACGAAACGGAAGCGGAAATTAAAAATGGATCTTCGTAAGTTTTTTTTTTCTTCTTCTTATTATTATTATTATTTAACCCTTGTGACGTAATCAAAAATAAATTTTCTTTTTTTTTCCTCATCATCATCATTTTTTTTTTCTTACACGTTATTACGTAGATTATGATTTAAATTAAAAAATTCATTCAAGCAGAAGACGAAATAATTTTTTTTTAAATGGAAAAAGAAAAGGACGGGGGAGTTAGAAATTTTTTGTTTTTATCGTTTTATTAAATTATGTTTTCGAGATATCGATATATCGATCGATGTATCGATAATCGTACGATAATCGTTTGAAAATTTGCGTCGGTTTTAAAATTGAAATTTTTTTTGTTTTGTTTTTGATTTTGGAATGCCATCATCGTTTTGATCGATCAAATTAAATTTCTGGAGTATTTTCGGGGGGTAGGGATGATGGGGAGAAGGATGAGAAGGAGGAGAAGGAAGAGGAGGAAAAGGAAAGAAAAATTTGTGACGTAAACCACCTGGAAAAAAAAAATTTTTTTTTTATTCTTATTAATTATTTTAGGGTTGCCATTATTTATTAAAAAAAATCCTTTCTCGAAAAAATTATTTATTCTCGCATTTTCCTTTTAACAAAAAAAAAAATTTTCTTTTTTTTCTCTCGACGACGTGTCAGCAGAATAAATGAATATTTGATTTAAGGTTTAAAATTAAAAGGAAAAAAATTAATTTTTTTTTTTTTTTTTAAAAAGAAAAATTTACTACATTTATAAATAACGTTTGAAAAGGTAGTTTGAAAAAGAAATTAAATAATAATAATAATAAAGGAGAAGATTTAAAGGTTTAAAAAAAAAAAAGGTAACAAAGGAAGAAAGACAAAGGTTTTAAAGAAAAAAAAAAAAAAGGTTATGTTGCTTATAAAATAATATTCGACTCGGAAAGATGAAAAAAAAAAATTTTTTTTTTTAATCTCTTTTATGTTTTCTTTTCTTTTCGTATAATTTTTCCTGTTTTTTTTTTATTCCTTTTTCTTTTCCTTTTTTCTTTTCCTTTTCTCCTTTCCTTTTCTATTATTTCATTTCATCTTTAAAAAAAATTCCCTTTTTCTTCTGTCCTTTTTTGTTTTTTTTGTTTTGTCATTTTGTCGTGTTTTAATTGTTTTATGACAATAATGAGAAAATGTACGAAAACGATTAAAAGGACAAAAAAGGAAAAATGGTAAAAAGAACCTTTTATTCCTTTTTTTTCCTTTTTCCATAAGGAAATGTTATCATATTTGAGAGACAATTTCTTTTTTATTTTAAATTAATATAAATAAATCAAATTAAATTTTTTTTTATCTTCGTGTGTTTGTTTAAATCTTTCCCCCCAAAAAATTTTAATCTGGAAAAAAATAAAACAAAAAAAAAAAAGGAAAAAGGTAAAAGTGTTAAAATTTGTATAGAAGTCAAACTGGAATAAAAACCAAAAAAAATTTTTTTTTTTTTTTTCCGGTATAATTTTCTTCATTTTCGTCTGTTTTTTTTTTTTAAAAAAAAAAAGAGTAAAAAATTTTCTTCTTCTCTTTCGATTTACATGGTCGCATGTGGAAAGTCGTGGCATTAGAAATTCAAACGATTCGGTAACTTCGAAAAGGCTTTGACGTGACCTGCATTTTCAATTAGGTTTCCATTACGAAAACATTTTTTCACGTGCCGGCATAAAAAAAAAATACAAAAAAAGGAGAGGAGGAGGAGAGGAGGGAAAGGAGAAAAAAAATAAAAGAGAGAAAAAAAAATTTTCCCGTTTTTTCCCGTTGATTTTTTTTTTCAAAAAAAAAAAAAAAAAGAAAAATCAAATATTTGTTTAAATATGAAATTGGAATTTTTTCCTTTTTTTTTATTTATTTTAATGTTTTGTTAATAATAATAATAATTTTTTTCCGTTTGTGACGTCACAAGGTATATTTTATAGATTTTTTTTTTTTATACCAATAAAAAATATTATCGAGTTTTTTTTTGGCGATGCTGACAAATCGTTTTTTAAAAATTTAAAATATTTTTTTTTATATTCTCTCTCTCTCTCTCTCTCTCTCTTGATTTAACTTTCTGTATTTCCCCCCTTTCTCTCTCTCTTTTGCTTTTATTTTCTGTATTTTCCTCTTTCTCTCTCTCTCTCTTTAGTTTTCTCATTAGTTTTTTTTCTCTTCGTCTCTCTCTCTCTCTATTTTTCTTTAACTTCATGTATTTCTTTCTCTCTCTCTCTTTTTTTTTTCTCTTTTTTCACTCTCTTTCTCTCAACTTCCGTATTTGCTTTTTTTGTTTCCTTTTCTCTCTCTTTTTCTATCTCTGTATTTGCTTTTTCCTTTCCTTTCCCTCTCTAACACACACACACACACTCTCTCTCTCTCTTTAACATCCTTATTGTTTTTTTTTGTCTCTTTCTCTCTCTTTCTTTCTTTTTCTATCTCTGTATTTGTTTCTTTCTTTCCTTTTTCTTCCCCATCGTTTTCAACATCCTATATTTGTTTTTTTCCCTCATTCTTTCTTCTATTTCATTATTTATCTTTTTTTTTCATCTCATTCTTCCTCTCCCTATTATTTTTACTATTTGTCAACATTCTTTCTCTCTCTCTCTAACTCCTCATGTTTGCTCTTTTGTATGCTTTTCTTTCACGTTTTCTTGCACGTTTTTTCACGCCTTTTCTTTTTCTACCCCCCAAAGGAATCGTAATCTTAATTTTTCTCTCGTGTTATTTTTATTTTGTTTTTTTTATCCGCCATATCTAATCGGTTAAAATACGTTCATTGGTGAAAAAAATTTGTTTTTACAGGTCAAAGGGCATGAAAATTCTTTTTTGTTTCCTTCGATTGAATTCTTTTTTAATTAATTATTGTCTTTGAATTTTTCGTCTTACGGTTTATTAAACCTTTTTTAATAATACTTAAAAATTTTACGTCGTGTAATAATTTTAAAAATAAATAAATAATAATAATAATAATAATAATAATAATAATAATAATAATAATAATACTAATAATAATAATAATAATAATAATAATACTAATAATAATAATGATGATGGTGATGATGATGATGAAACTGACAGACAAAACGCCGACATTGAACAAAATTCATTGAATCGGAAACGATGGTTTTTATCTTTTGATGTTTGATTAACAATAATAATAATAATAATAAAAATAATAATAATAATAATAATAATAATAATAATAATAAGTTAAACGTTTTGTGTATTGAATTTTCTTTCTCCTTAATAAAAAAATGTTGAAAATTAATAAGAAAATGAAAATTTTAACGAATAAAAACCTTATGGAAAATATAAACGCAAATATTTATAAACAACTTGTAAGTGTCTCTCTCTCTCTCTCTCTCTCTCTAATGATTATTTAATTTGATTATATTTTGATATAAAGTGGGAAAAGAAGTGTGCGTGTGCGTGTGCGTGTGTGTGCCTGATTCTTAATCGATCGATAAATGTATATATAAATGAAACACAAATTCTACGTACACGATGAAAATTAATTTCATCCAAAAAAAAAAAAAAGAATAATAATAAAAAATTGATTGAAGGAAATGAATTTTTGATTAAATAAATAAACGACGTTAACGTGGTATTAGAATGAAAAAAAATTTTTTTTCCCCCGATTGTTTTTTTTTAATTTTCAGTTTAAAAAAAAAAAAAGTAAATTTTAAATATCGGAATACAAATAATAGAAAGAAAAAACGAAAATTCGTTTTATTAAAAAAAAATACGTATTCGAATTCGTATGACGTCATAAAGGTTCATTCGTATTCGAATGTGTGGGGTATCGAAATGACGTAGTAATTACGTAACAAATTTTGATTGGCCAATAATTAACCAATGAAATTAATTTTTTTTCTTTGTTTTTTTTCATTCCAGTTACCACCGTCGTCAAAATCAAAATTAGAAAATTTAAAAATGGAATCGAACGAAATCGTTTTGGAAAATGGTGAAAATTTGGAAACGAATAAAAAATATCGTCACAATCGTTATTTACGTCAGGAAATGATTAATATCGAAAGGACGAATAGAAAAATACAATATCGTCAAAATCAATTGGATAAAGCCGTACGTAAAATGGAAAAACAAATGGAAACGTATAAATTGAAAGGAGAAAATCCGCGAAACAATGAAATAATCGACGAGAGAATTGTGGAAAGAGTCAGAAAACTCGAAGAAACCGACAGATTAACACACAAGCAAATATTTAATTTATCAAGACAAATATCCGAACTTAATCGTTTACACCTTTCAATGCTTCAATTATTAGAATCCGTTGAAAATTTAGAAACAAAAGTCGACGATAACGTACCGGAATTGCAAAGGGAAATATCGAAAATGGAATTCAATATGGCGCAAGCAACATCATCACTTTCTATCGTCAAAGAAACTCAGGTGAGTTTAATTAATAAAATTTATTTATTTACTCACTTCCTGTTAGAAAATATCCGGGTTTTTTTTGGAGGATTCATTTTATATTTCCAGACTTCGATAATCGTATTTATTTACTCCCTTTTCATTTCTTCTCCAGACGAGGACGACGATCGTCGTCGTCCCCCACGTTCCCCCTCTCATCGGCCCCACGAGTATATTTTCCGGTTAGAAATATTTAAATCCCTTTTTTAAAATATATATCGTATATAGAAAATTCCTAAGAGAAAAATACATCAAAGAATATTTGACCCCCCTCCCCTCCCACCCATAAAAGATCCTGGATTTTTTTTTTCTTAAAAAAAAAAATTTTCTCCAGGCTCGAGTTTCGAGAGAGCTCAATGTGAACAAATACAACCCCCGTGGGTACGTTTTACTACAACGCCAGAGATTTAAAACTTTCTCCCTCTCTCTTTCTCTTTCTCTCTCTCTCTCTCACTCTCACACTCACTAATAATTTCATTAAAAAAAGTGTGTGTGAGAGAGAGAGAGAGAGAACATGGTGAATAAAATGACTAGGATCTATTTTTTATTAGCCTTTTTAAAGTTATCACGGGTCAGATTTCATTTTCTCCAGTTTAATTCGTTTAAAAAAAAAAATTAATTCAATTTTATTTCTGGAGAATTATTCCTGGAGAAATTTTTTTCTTTTTTTCTCATATCATTTATCTTTGTTATCATTCATTTACAAAAAAAAAAAAAAAAATTTCGTTGATAACTGATAAAAATGATTGACGGTTAAAAAAAAACCAAACGGTTTTTATTGATGATTGGGTTTTGTTTTACTAGTAGCAGAAGACGTGAAAAATTTTTTAAATTTTCTATTAATTATTATCATTATTATTATCACGGTACGATATATCGATCGATCGATGTATCGATTCGTTTTTTATATTTAAGCATAATATTTTTTTTGGAAAGTTTAATTCAATACCGCGTAAACGTTTTCTCCCGAGAAAAGCCAAACCGGAAGTGATTTTTTTTATTCTATTAATGCGAAAAGAAAATTTTTTTTTTTTTGTTTTTTTTTTTTTGTTTTTTTTTTTTTGTTTTTTTTTTTTTGGTTGGCGAATAACGTTTCCGGTCGCGTGATAAATTCAAACGACATGAATAGAAAGAAAGAAGGAAAAGTAAGAAAAAAATAAAAATTTCATTTCGGAAAAAAATCAAACGTTAAAATTTTATGGAGCGGAAGTTAATTGCCACGAAATTATGGGAAAAAAGGAAAAAAGGAAAAAAAATAAAATTTCATAGATAGTGAAAACAAAAAAAAATAATAATAATAATAAAAAATCATTTAATTAAAACACTTTTCGACTCGAAATGTAAAAATTATCGAATTTGAATTTAAATTGCGCGCGCGCGTCAAAAAAAAAAAAAAACGTTAATGTTTAAGAAAGATAGAGGGAAAGAAGAGGAAGAGGAAGAGGGAGGGAGAGGGAGAGGAAGAGTAAAAAAAAAAAAAAAAAAAGATCAATGTGTAAGAACACAAATCAAAATAATTATTACTTGGACGATCAAATAACAATAATAATAAAATAAAAGTGGCAGCAGAATAAAAAAAAAAAATCTTTTTTTTTATATATACGCGAAAGACGTGAGGAAATTTTTTTTTATTGAATTTTTCTACAAAAAAAAAATGATCGTTAAATAATTTTTTTTTTTTTTTGGAAAAACCGCGGAAAAAAGGAAATTTTTTTTTCCTCCTTTTTTTTTGGACAAATCCGAAAATGATTTTTTTTTTTTTTACGTTCCAGCCTGGAATTTATATGTGGGACGTGATTTTTGCATCGGGGGGCAAAAAAAAACCAATAATAAATTTTTTTTTATTATTAAAAACGAACGAACGTACAAACGAACAAACAAACAAACGAATTTTCATTTTAGTTACAAACGGAAAAATGAAAATACCAGAGAAATAGTAATAATAATAATAATAATAACAATAATGATAAAAAAATGTTTTTTTTAATTTGAAAATTTTACGTACGAGTAAGAGATTGTGTTTGTTTGTTTATACAAATATGAAATCCCCCCCCCCCCTTATCGAGTCGGTCGTCTACAAACCGCGTGGAAAACATACAAACAACAACAACAACCTGGAGAAAATTTAATAAAAAACTAAAAAATTGTAATTTTTGTTATGTTAGAAGAAAAATTGCTGATTGTTAAAAAGTGAGAAAAAAAAAAAGATGGAGTCAGCACCGGAAGGAAAAAAAAAAGAAAATTTTTATTTAATTTTTACCTGAAAGCTAAATATTATAATTCACCTGTTTTCCTTATTGTTCTCTCTCTCTCGCTCTCTCCCTCTCCATTCCATTTAAATAATTTTTTTGTTTCCGGTGCGAAATTTTCCCCTTCCACTTTTAAAATTCTTCTTTTCTTGCATTTTCCCCCACCCACGTCCACGTCACTCTCATTAAGAAAATATTTTTAACCAATCAAATCAAATCGTTTTGTTTATTTATTTTACGAGAGGTGGGGTAATGAGAAGATGAGGTTAAGAGAGGGCGGTGGGGTGAAAAAACAATACGACGAATAGCGATTAGTGAATGGGGGTAGAGTGGAAGGGGAACGTGTGTGGGAAGGAAAGAAAGAGTAAGAGAAGAAAAATTTTCTTTTTTTTTTTGTTCGGTCGTGTCAATGGAGGAAAAACAAATGTCGTCGTCGCACGTTTGTCGGCCGGTCAAATAACAGATGGTTATTTTTATTTTTTCCTTTTTTTTCCTTTTTTTTCCTTTCTTTTCTTTATTATTAAATTTAATAAATTTTTAGAAGGAGAAAGTAATGTTGGAAAACAGACGGAAAATAAAAGAAAAAAAATTTTTCTTTTTTTTTGAAAAGAAGCAAAAAAAAAAAAAAAAGGCATTAGTGAGATTGAATGAAAACATTTTGTAAAAAAATTTTTTTTTTATTTTCAAACAAAAAAAAATAAACGAAAAAAACTTTTTTTACTCCATCTTTGATTTCTTAAAAAAAAAAAAAAATGTATGTGTATGTAGTAAAAGAAAAACCCGCAAATGACATCTCGTTTTTTCCATTGAATTTTTCCTTTGAAAATATTTTTAAATTCGAGAATATTATAAGTGAGTAAAGAAGGAAAAGGAAAAAAAGGAAAATCAATGAAATATTTAATTTTTTTTTTTTCAAATATAAATTAAAGACCGCGGAGGGGGGAGGGGAGGAAACGGAAAGGAAAGAAAAAGGAAAAAAACAAAAAAGCAGAAGAAATTTAATGATACTTAGTTTAAAAGTCGATTTACCGGAAACAAAAGGGTTTGCGAAGGAGAGAAAGCGGAGGAAAAGAAAAAAAGAAAAAAAAAAATTTTTTTTTCTTTTCTTCTCCTTTTTTTTAGGTATTTTTATTTCCGGTTTACCCCCTCGCTCCCTCCCTTCCGGTTTTTTATCTTGTCATTTTCATTAATTAACCTTTTTTATATCCATCAATAAATTTAAAATGTCTTTTCAATGATTTTCAATTTTTTTTTTTTCTTTTTTTTTCTTTCTTATTATTATTTTTTTTCCATTTAAATTGAAAAAAAATGTCAATGGCAAAAATAAATGGAAAAAGTAAATTCAATGGTAGAATTTAACCTTAAACTCAAAATTCTACATCGTATAATTTTCATATCTCTCTCTCTCTGTCTTTTTCTCTTTTTCCGTTTCTATCTACATTTTTATATCTCTAACTCTTCCTTCTTTATTTCTTTTCCTATTTTATTTTACTTTCTTTATTTTTATTTCAAATTAACAAAAAAAAAAGGAAAAAAGGAAAGAATGAAAATTCGTTTCGAACAAAATTAAGTGAAATAAAATTTTTAAAAAAAAAAAAATAAATAAATAAATTGTTTTTAACAGACGATGTGGAATTAAAATGAAAATTCCCGAACGAAATCAAATTTCGAAAAATAATTTTTTTTTTTTTCGGGGTCCCATCGAAACGAAAAAAGAAAAAGAAAAAAGTGATGATGGGGAAAAATTCGAGATTGAGAAACGCCATCGCGAAAAAAATGGAGGGGGGGGGGGTTAAAAGAAAAAGAGAAAAAATTCTTTTTTAACTTATTTAATTCACTTTTATTATTGAAAAAAAAAATATTTTCTTTTTTTTTTTAAAAAGAGGAATTTTTCAAAATGACTTTTAAAAAGTTTTTAATTCGTTCGTTATACTCTCAAAATCCTTAAGGATAAAATTTTTCCTTTTTTTTTTTTTTTTTTTTGTTCTTAAATTTTAACTTTTTCCAAAAAATTATAAGAAAAAAAAAAATTTTAATCGCATAAACAACTCACACTCTTCCTTACTCCTCCCCCTTCCACCACTTCCTTCCTCCTCATTCGTCGAAATATAAACTTCCAGAAATTTAAAAAATTTTAACCAATCAAAAACGTTTTTAATCGAATATACAAAATCTCATTGGTTATTAATATAAATAATATTTAGTTTTTTAAGTGTGTGTGACGTCATTTACTATTACGTCACATTTGTTTATTTATTTATTTTTATTTTGTTTACGTTTCGTTATTTGAAAGAAAAATAAAATAAAATAAAATAAATAAATAAATAAAATTTCAATAACGACGACGAAACGAGTGTAATAATAACAATAATAATAACAATAATAACAATAATAATAATAATAATAATAATAATAATGATGATGATGATGATGATGATTTGTTTTTTTTTTTTTTTTAATATCATATTTAAATATTTATATCAATTTATTTATTGAAAATCTATTTATCGATTGTTATTATTATTATTTTCAATAAACTTAACGTACGTTATTAAATTTTAAATTAATGATAAAAATAATAATAAAACGACAAGTGTTTTATTTTTTTTAAATATAAAATTATATTAAAAATTTATATATATGTGTGTATACTTATGCGGTTTTTTTGAATTATATATATATATATATATATTAAATTTTTATGTTTATACTCGTGTGTGTTATTACTAGCAGACGATGTAAAATTTTAATATTACGCTTACGAAAGTGAATAAAGAGTGGGAGTTGAAAAGGTTAAGAGGGGTGGGAAGTGGGAGGCTAGGGCGAGGGTGGAAACGTAGCTGAAAACAAATTATCGTGGAGGAGATGGTGGTTGTTGTTGTTGTTGTTTTTGTTTCCGTTGTTATTATTATTGTATATATATATACGTTGATTGTTTTTCATATCGGATAAAAAAATAATAAAAAATTATTAAAATAAAATAAAAATTTTCAATTACGTATAAATTTTTCCCCTCCCCCCACTAAAAATAAAAAAAATGAAAAATAAAATGAAATGAAAAATTAAAATTCGTGTTTTTGTTTTTGTTGTTGTTTTGTTGAAAAGGTTTTTTTTCTCTCTCTCTCTCAATTGCATCGAATCACGCAAACAATCTTTATATTTCTCTTTCCCTCTTTCCCCCCTCTCTCTCTTTTTCTCTCTCATTATTTTTTTTCCTATTAATACACTTTCCAATATTAAAATTTTTTTTTTTTTTTTATTCAAAGGAAATTATATGGTTTTAACCAATCAACGTTAATTGAAATAATCACGTTTTATTTTTTATTTTTTTTATCAATTCCCACTGATTGGTTACGTGTAAAACGAATTCGTTACCATTTTTTCCATTTTCTTCCTTCCTTTTTGAAAAACCGCCATTAAAAAAAAAAATATAAATAAAAAATTCAATATCCGGGATTTCCTCCCCTCCCCTCGTTTTTTAACTTCGTTTGTCCAACTTTCAATGTATTTTTTTCGTTACAACCTTTTAATACTCTATGATTTTTTTTCCGTTTAATTTCTCTATGGTTTTTTTTGTTATTCGGGGAAAAACAACAACAACAACCAAAACTTTTTAATGTCTGTCGATGGCATAAAAACGTGAAAAAAAAAAAATTTTTGGAAAAAGAAAATTTTTTCTTTACATCGTCCAAAAAAAAGGTTTCATTTATCATTATTATTATTATTATTATTATTTATTTATTTATTTATTTCTAGTATCTTTTAAAAAACTTTGGGTAAATAAATAGGAGGAGGAGGAGGAGGGACGGGTGGAAGAGAAAGAAAATAAAAAATAAAAATTTTTTTTTGTTTTTTTTTTTTTTTTACGTTTAACTTCTTCAACTCTTTTTTTTTATTTTATTTTATTTATTTTTCATTGGTTGTTGTTGTTGTTGTTTGTTTTCAGATTTTCATTTAGTCTGATAATCTCTCTCTCTCTCTCTCTCTCTCTCTCTCTCGTACAAAATCCAACGTAACAAAACAAATTAAATCTTTTACAATCCTTTTTTTTTTTTTATTTACAAAACCAAAAAAAAAATTTTTTTTTATTTACGTGTAAACGTTTGAAAAAGAGAGAGAAAGAGAGAGAAATAGAGGGATAAAAGGAAAAGAGAAAAAAAAATTAACACAAAAGGTTTTTTCGTCAAAGGAAAAGAGATAGAGAGAGAGTGAAAAAAAAAAAAAATTTAATTTAAAAAGTATATTAAACGTGACGTTAAATTTAAAAACACGTCCGCCATTTTTATTTTTTTATAAACCGGAAATCTAACTTTTTAAAAAAACTATCGTTTGATGATTATTTTAAAACCGGATGTTTAGTTTTTTTTTTTTTTTTTTTTAGTGATAGTTGAAATAATCATTTAAAAAAAAATAATAATAATATTTTTCGTACGTAACGTTTTTCCTTTTTTTTTTTATTCCCGTAGGAAAATCAAAGGACGTCGTTGAAAGCATTAACGGAAAGTTTAAATCGTTTGGAAGAACGTTTGGACACTGATGAGGGTCATTTAAGTTCGTTACAAGCACAAATATTAAACGTGACACGATGGAATGTTAAAAAAAAAGATGAAAAAGAAGATGAAATACAAGATGCGAGATTAGCAGCCTTAGAAGAAAAATTAGACGAACATTTAGATGTATTGTATTATTATTATTATTATTATTATTAATAATAATAAAAATGGAAACCTACAAATGAATTAATCATTTAAATTTTTGTTTTTAGGACGAATCCATTTCGATACCTACGACGACTACTTCGATACCTGAAATGATTAAAAATGGTCATTTAATTAATAATAATAATAATAATAATAAAACGAGGAGCCTTCCTCAACTCATTGAATCTCTTAAGACTGTACAAAAAGAATATGACAATATTGTTCATCAGTTGCCTCACGGTGAGTAAATTTTTTTTTTTTTTTATCGTTAAAGGTGGTAATGCTGGTTGTGATGGTGGTGGTGGTGGTATTGGTGGTGTGTGAGTTTTTCAATATCGAAAAATTAAATGGGTCTGTTAAAGAACAGACGACGCGAATAAAACGTTTATATATATAATTTTTTTTTAAAAAATTGATTGCGAACGAAACGGAAACCGAAACAAACGAGAAAAAAAAAGAAAATGTACGAAGGAAGGAAAAATAGAAAAAAAAAGGAAACGAACGAACGAGAACTCAAAAAAAAAAAAAAAAATTAAAAAAACGAACAAAAACAAAAAATAAATAAATCATCAAATATTGTTAAGCACACACAAATGTAAGAGCTATTAGCTAATAGGGAAGGACGAATAGGGGAATAGGGGAGACGATGCGGCGAACGAGAGAGAGAGAGAGAGAGAGAGCGTGGGTGTGTGAGGTAGGAAAAACAGTTGGAAAAGAGAGATAGAGAAAGGGAATATGTGTGGGTTTGCGAGTGTGGGTGTGCGTTTGTGAGAGAGAGAAAGAGGAACTTAGGGTTGGTAAATAAGAGAGGACATTGGGGAAAAACAAAAAAAAAATGAGAGAGAGGGGAAAAGAAGAGAAAAAGGGAGGGGTGGAAAATTAAAAACCGTGTAAAAATAAAAATTGTTTTTGTTGTTGTTGTTGTCGTTGTTGCTCTTGCGGTTTTCGTCATTTAGCTTATTTTTTAAAAAAAAAAAATTTCATTTTCGTTAATTTTTCGGTTTTCTCTTTCCCTTCCCTTCCCCTCCCCCTCCCCATCGAAAAAAAACCGGTGTAATCCAGTGAAAACGATTAAAAAAAAAAAAAAAAAAAAAAACACAAAAAAAAATTGATGATGATGATGATAAAAGGTATGATTTTTTATTTTTTTATTTTTTTAAATTAAATTAAATTTAATTTGTCAATTACGTAAAGTTGTCAACAGCAACAAAAAAGGGAGAAGGGGGGAAAACCGGTGAGAGTGTTTTAATTATTTTTTTTTTTTTTTGTAATTCAATGACTCAAACAAAATCGTGTCAACAGAATAAATTATTTTTAATATAATGAATTTTAATTAAATTGTGTTTTCGTATCGATGTTGTTGCTGTCGTCGCTGTTGTTTTCGTTTTCGTTTCTTTCCAAAATAAAAAAATAAATTTTAAAAGTTAAAAAAAAAATTAATACGCAGTACGAGAATTACATTAATGGATATAAAAAATAAAAAAAAAATTAATTTAAAAAAATTTGCTAAAGTTGCTCGATTCTAATAATAATAAACAAATTAAAATAATCCTTTTAAGGTTTATTTTTTTTAAAAAAAAAAAGGTTTAAATTTTATTTAGTTTGCATAATTTTATCCTTTTTTTTTTTGCATATTTTACACATTTTTTTAATTTTTACCCCCCATTAAAAAAAAAAAAAAGTAAAAATTTATTTTCGTGTTAAGTATTAACAATAAAACGCGTTGTGAAAAACTAATAAAACTGAGTGATAATGACAACAACAACGACGACGACGATGACGTACGAAGGGACGAAACGATCAGCCAATCAGAAAATTCTTTTCGTTTAGTTACCGACGCCGCCGCCGTCACCAGCGCGTTCTCTCATTGGTTGATCGTCGAGTCCTTAAAAATGACGTAATTAACACGTTTTGTGACATCCCAATTGTTTTTTTATCGAATTCGATTTGAAGTTTATCGATTCCTTTTTATGTTTGCTCGATTTTTTTTGTTAGGTTGGCAATCCTTCCTACTTTTTTTTGTTTTTTTGTTAAGAAAACCTTTTGAAAAAGATGTAAAAACGAAATTTAAAATATTTTCACGTGGGAAAAAATTTTCAAATGTTAAAAACCGAAAATTTTAACGGAAAAAAAAATTCAGCGTAAAACGCGCGCGTTTTAAAAAATTTCCGGTTGAGGGTAAAAAAAATTAAAAATAGAAATTTTTTTAAATTGCACATTTGCGATTAATTTTTGAATTCCCTTTTAAATTTTTTTGAATTTTTATAATATTTTTAAATAATTACGCAATTCGTTGATATGAAACACGTTTTAAAATTCAACATCCCTTTTTTATATTATTATTATTATTATTATTATTATTATAAACATCAATTTACAATTTTTCTTATTAAATAACGTAAAAAGAAAAAGGGGAGAGAGAGAGAGAGAGAGAGAGAGAGAGAGAAAGTGGAAATTAAAGGTAAAGAAATATGAGTTGGTTGCTTGTGAGAGAGAGAGAGAGAGAAAGTGGAAATTAAAGGTAAAGAAATATGAGTTGGTTGCTTGTGAGAGAGAGAGAGTGAGGGGTAAAGTAGGGAAAGGAGGATGGGAAAAAAGAGAGGGAGGGAGAGAGATAGAAACATAAAAATTTAGTTTATGCTGAAATAGAAAAATGTTTTTTAAACCCAACTGAAATTATATATATATATAAGAAAACCGCAAGTTTAAAATTTTCCATATTTTGTTTCAAAAAATAGGCTTCTCTCCTCATCCACTTTAATCTTCTTTTTACTTACTTTTAACATTCGTTTTACATTTTACCCTTTTAATTTTTCCTTTTTTCTTTTCTTTTCATGCGAATTTCGTGCGTTAAAAATTTTTTTTAAAAGAAACTTTAAAAAAAAAAACGTTTGTATAGAGTTACAACCACGTTGTGTGCGAACTTAACCAGCAGACGACTAGAAAAAAAAAGAAAAAAAAAAGAAAAAAAAATTTTTTTTTTTTTTCAACTTTTTTTTTCTCTCTCTCTCTCTCTTTCCCACCCCAGTCTGAAAACTTTACAGACGTTAACTTCTGTTTAATTTTTTTTTAATAACTACGTTTACGTACTATTATTATCATCATTATCATCATCATTATTATTATTATATTCCTTTCAAGTTTTTTTTTTTTTTTTATTAAACGATTACGTAACCTAACTGACGTCATTAAATATTTATCAAAACGAATAGTAATCGTTAAAAAGGATTTTAATTAATGAAACCCATTCGATGTGACGTAACAGCCGCCATTTTTTTTTGAGAGAGGGAGGGGCGAGGTGTAATAGCAAGAGGAGGAGGAGGAGTAGGAGTAGGTGGAATTAAAAAAAATTAGTAGAAGGAAAAGAAGGGGGGAACACGACGAAAAGAAGGAGGAGTAGGTGGAGAAAATATTTCGAATGAAGAAGGGGGAGTGGAGGGGGTAAAAATTGCATCGAACAAATTTTAATTTAAATTATAATAAAAAAATGGCGGGAAAAAAAATTAAATTAAACTTTTCTAATACATATGAATATTAATTGATACAATATGATGAGTTAATTTAATTCACATGACCTTTTGTTTGTTGGTTTGGTTGTTGTTTGTTTGTTTGTTAAGGGAAAAGAGAGAGAAAACAAAAAATTAACATTAACTTTTTATCTTTTTTTTTTTTATACTGAAAAATTAAAAATACGAAAAAAAAATTTTCACGTAAAAAAAAGAAGTGGAAGAAAAAGGAAAAGGAAAAGGAAAAAAAAACTTTGTTTCCTTTTAATAATACCTTTGAGAAACTTAAAAAAAAAAGAATAAAATTATTTTTTTTAATAATAATAACTTAACATATTATTTTATCGAATTCGTCGTGATTTTTTTTTTTTTTTTTAATTTAAAATTTTTAATTTATTTTCGATTTTAAAAAAATTAAAAAATGAATCAATCAATCAATCAATCATTCGATCATTCTTCGATCAATCAAAAAAGAATTTGAATAAAAATGAAAATCAAACAAAAAGTTTTTAAAAAAAAAAAATTTTTCTGCTTTTTTTTTTTGAATAATTTGTTAAAAAATTATTTTGACAGATTTTTAAATTATATCGCATTCGATAAATCGAAAAGTTCAGCTGCTCAGTCTACGATTAATCGTTTCAAATTTAAATAATAATAATAATAATAATAATAATAATAATAATAATAATAATTTACATTTCAAAAAAATGATTTTAAAAAAAAACGAAAAATTTTTTTTTTTATTTTCCATAACCGGAAATTATTATTTCCAAGTTATAAAAAATTAAGGCGAGGAAAATTTTTTTCTTTTTGGCCGCCATTTTGTTTTTAGTTTTTCTTTTTAATGGTCTTTATTTTCTTTCGAACGTTTTCGTAAAAAATAAAAAAATAAAAAAAACCTTAAAATGATATAAATTTATGACAATAAAAAAAAAAAAAAAAAAAAAAAAAACGAAGTCGTTTTCGGATAACGTTTTTTTTTATTTCCGACATTTAACAGGTAGTTTTCCTTCGTCGTTGTCGTCTGCTTGTGGTGAAAATGAATGTGAGAATCATTTGTTGTAGTAAAAAAAAAAAAAAAACGTTAGAAAAATATTATTATTATTATATTTGTTTTCGTTAGACAAGTTTTTTTAAAAAAAATTTTTTTTTACGTCTTTTTTTTTTTTTTTTTTTAATGCAACGTCGCCATAAATTTATTTCTGACGTTTTAAAAACCCTCTTTTTTTCGGGAAATTTTTTTTTTTTTTTTACGGGAATAAATGTCCGCCATATTGTAAATTAAATTTTTTCTTCTTCTTTTCCTTTTTTCTTATAATATTCGACATGTTTATATTTTCGTAAATATATATATATATTTTTTTAAATTATAAATTTTCGTATTTATATATAAATTTTTTAAAAAAAATGAAAAACCCGCGTTAAATTTATTATTATTATTATTATTATTTTAAAAAAAATTTTTTTCAACTCTCTCTCTCTCTCTCTCTCTTTTTCTCTCTCTTTAATCTTTTCGCAAAATTGAAGTGGGAGAGTAAAAAATGTAAAATGAAAAAGAAGAAAAGAATTTTTCTTTTTTTTTTTCCCCCCCATTAACGATTTATTTACTCTATGGATCGTTCTTTATATATTTATTTATATCGATAAGGGTAGTTTTAAATTAAAATTCGATATTTCCAATATCAAATTTGTTATTTATCGGTTATTAAAGATTTAATATTCTCCCTCTCCCCCTCAACCGCCCCTTCCCTCCCTTTCTTACCCCCCTTTTTTAAAAACTTTTTAATGATTATTAATATTTTGGTAAAAAGTTTAAATTTATAATAATAATATTGATAATATCGGGGGGTAAAAAATTGTTTTTTTTGAAACAGGTTTGCCAATTTATAAAAAAAAAAAAATCAATAAAAATTTAAAAAAAGAAAAACAATAAAAAAAATTGAAGAAAAATATTGGAAAATTTAAATTTTAAATTAAAAAAACGCGAAACGTAGAAAATTGTTAAAAATTTCTCGGCAACAGCGTTGCCAAATTTTTTTTCAATTGCGTTGAAAATTTATTCCTAAATTTGTTAAATACTCGATCGTTGAATTTCCTCGTCGTAAAAGAAAACCCCTTTAATGTGTTTGTTTGTTTGTTTGTTATTGTTTTGTTAACTAACATACGTCAAAAAATTGTTTTTTTTTTTGTTTAAACAAAAAAGATTAAATTAATTTTAATTTTTTTTTATATAAATTAATCAAAAATGACGCGAAAACTTTTTTTAAGAGCTTTTTTTTGGGGGGTGGGGAAAAAACGTCGTCGTCGTCGTCGTCGTTTCGTAAATTAAGTGGATGTTTAATTTTAAATTTGAAAAGTTTTAAATTTTAAAGAGATCGGGTGGAAGAAAAGGGGAAAAGGGAAGGAAGGAAGGTGGGGATAAATTAATTTACCCTTTTAACCCTCCCCCTCTTCCGTCCCCTCACAGTTTACACCCCATTTAAATTTTTCCCGATTTTTAATTGATGCTAAAGCATATGAAAAATATAATTAATAAAGAAAAAATTGACGCTTTAAAAGAAAATTTTCTTTTACCTTACGCTTTTCTCTTGCCTCTTATCCCCCCCTCACTTCCCCACTTCCCGAAAAAAAAAATTAAAAAGTTTAAAATTAACATGGGAAAGGTTTTGCTGTTGTTGTCGTTGGGAGGATTTACTCGAAAAAGAAAATTTAAAAGGATTTTTAAAAAAACGTACGTTTTTTAATTTAAGAGTTTTTTGACAATTGAAAACCCTCCGGAAAAATATGGCGGAAGGGAGGCAAGTGGGTGCGGGGGAGAGAAGGGACAAAAAAAAGACAAAAACATAAAGAAGAGAGGAAAAAAAGGAAAAAACAAAATCAAAATCGTTGAAAATTTATGAGTTTTCATTGTTTGGTTGTTTCAAAAGACACGTTTAATTCTATTATTTATTGGTTGACAATCAAAACCTAAAGGATTTTCTTCTTCTTCCACGTTTGAATTTTTATCATGAAAAAAAAAAGAGAGAGAGAAAGAAGGGGTTTTTTTTTTTTTACGTTGGCGTTAAAATGACGAAAAACGCGAGTGTCATAAAACATGAAAAGGGAAATTTGTCGCAGGATTTCAAAATATTATTATTATTATTATTATTATTATTATTATTATCAGCGCGATTATTTCAAATTTTTTATCGTTAAGGTATTTATATCAAGATACTCGTAAAATAATAAATTTTTTTTTTTTTTTTTTAAATCATTGTCGTAAATAAGACGAAATTTATCGACCGTTCGACGTTTTTTTTCTCCCCCTTCTTTCTTTTTTGATCTCCCCCCCCCGTGTGGGGTCTCACTAGGAAATTTAAGAAAAACATTTTTATCCCATTGGGGATACACAATTCGTGAGAGGGATCTCGAAAAAAGAAAATTTAAGAAAAACGAAAACATTCATATTTGTCTCCGTAACGTTTAACCGTAATGGATGTTTGACAAAGGACGAGGAAGAAATCTTTCTCTCTCTCTCTCTCTCTAAGAGTGTTTTTAGAAACAAAAATTTCACGGTTTTGGGTTCAAAGTTGAAAGGTCGCGGTCGTGTTAGAAACAAAAAAAAATTAAATGCGAGGGACGGTCAAAACGTCAACGAATATTTTTTTCCTTTTTTTTGAATTTTCCATTTACTCTCTCTCTCTCTCTCTTTCACTCACTCAAAATGGGGGGGAGGGGAAGAGGAAAATGTTCGGAAATATCGTTTGAAATGACGTAACGATTAAACCACAGAGAGAGAAAAAATCTCTCTCTCTTTTTCTCTTCATATTCGTGTTTATACACTCTATGAAATTTATTAACTAATAAACAACAGAAAAAACGTAGAAGAAGAAATTCGAGCGGTTTTTTTTTTTTTGATTCGAAAAAATTCGTTTTGATTGATTGACCTTTTTATATAGAATGTTCTAGAAAAAAAAAAGGGAAAAAAAGATTGATGACTTTTTAAACAAACAAACAAAAAAAAAGAAAATCATCGATGATGATGATAACAACGTTGATTTTTTTTTTTTTTTTGCTGCGTATGACAATTTTTTTCGCGTTGTCATATTCACGCGAGGTTTTCGTTTAAAAGATTTACGAACAACCGGAAATGATCGGACATTTTTATTTTCCGAAAAAAAAAAAAAAAAAGAAGAGAAAGAAAATTTTATTTTCAAATATTTTTTCTCCTCCTGATGTTGGCATAAACATTCATTAAAAAAAAAAAAAAAAAAAAAAAAAAAGGGCGGCAATAAAAAAAATTATTTGGCGTCTGGAAATGAAATAAACCCACAGCAAAATATCTTTTACTATTTCGAGTTAAGGTTGGGTAATTTTAGTTTTTTCGTTTCCGGTTCGTGACACACACCCCCCACGACGATGATGATGATGATTTCAATTTAAAAAAAAGAAATTAAACCTTTTTTTTTTCTGTATCCACAAAAAGGCAAAAAGCAAAAAAAAAAAAAACCTTTTTTATTTCTCCCTCTCTCTCTCTATCCGGCGTTTATAAAACTAATGAAAATGATTGCGACAAAAAAAAAAAAAACATCATCTCCTGCCACGTTTAAACATTTTATTCAATTACATTTTTTTTTTAATAAACTTTAAATCGTTTTAAATATAATTTAATTTGTTTTATATAAAGCATATTCGATAAGACGGGAAAAAAAAAATTTCCCGGGAAGGAAAATTTTTTTTTTTGCAAAAAAAAAGTGTCAGAAGAAAAATTTTAGATGTAATTAATTTTAATCTTATTATTATTTTTAAAAAATTTTCCTTTTTTTTTTTTTTTTTTTTTTTTTTTTTTTTTTAATTTGTTGCTTTTTAATCTTTTTCATAAAGTTTCGATTAAAAAAAAAAAAAAAAAAAGATTTTAAAACTTTCTCTATCCTCCCCTCTCTTCCTTTCTCCCCTCCCCCTTTTTCCCCCCTCCACCCCTTGATAATTTATCATTATTATTACTGTCGTTTAAAGATTTAATGAACTTCGTTTAATAAAAATTTTAAATGACCGATTGATGGACCGATGGAAATTTAAAATAATTGAAAAAAGGTTAAAGGTCAGGGGGAGGGGAGGGGAAAAAGAAAACAATGCGTGAATTTAAAACGTTGAAAAGTTTAATTTACCTGGATTGGTTGAAATCAATTCGTTTGACCCTTTTCTCTTTTCGTTTGTTGAAAAGGTCACGAACAACAACAACAACAACAAACATTTTTAGTTATTATTATTATTATTATTGTCGGAAAAAGTAAAATAAGGGAAAATGATGTGTAAGGGTTGTTATTATTCTTGGAAAAAAATATTAAGAAAATTTGATTTTAATGGGCGGGGAGGAAAAATTCTGAGAGAAGAAAAAAGGGAAGGAAGGAAGGATAGAAAAAGGCGGTGGTGGAAAGATGATGATGATTATGATGATGGCGGTGGTAATGATGATGATGATGATGATGGTAGCGTGATGTAAAATGCGGTGGCGGAAAAAGGGGGAAAAAAGAGAGCAAAAAAAAAAAAAATTTTACTTGTCAGAACGTATCTCGAGGTTCATTTATTTTGTAAATTTCAAGGAGGGGAAAGAAAAAGAGAGAGAGGAGGGAATGGGAAGGGAAGGAGGGGAAGTGGGGGGGGGGTTTGAAAAACGATTGAAAATAATATTTTGTAAATTGAGCTTTTCACTTCCGGGCAATGAGAATAAATTCTCTTACTGGATTTCATGTTACTACTATTATTCCCGCCATCTCCTTTGACTCGTATCCGGTTTCCGTTAGTGATATATTGCCCAAATCCATGTCAAACGCATATTTCAACAACCTCAACGAAATTTCCGGTTTTTATGTTTAGGGTTTTTCTTTTTTTCTTTTTTTTTTTGATATTTGTACCGAAAGAATATATAATATATATATGGGTGTATGAAAAAATCACGGGGGGGGGGGAAGGGAAGAGGGGAAAGGCGAAAAGGCTGTCGTTAGTGAAGCAGAAAAGTTGAATTTTTTTTTTTCGTATCCGGATTATTAAAAAAAAGTGGCAAGAGAAAATCAGTCGACAAATTTTATTATTAAATTTTTTTTTTTTTTTTTTTATTGCAAAAAAAATTTAACAAGAATTTCTTATGTTTCCCCCCTCTCTCTCTCTCTCTTTCCCTTTTTCACTCTCTCTTTGTTTCCTTCTTTCACTCTCTCTTTCTTTTATTCTCTAATATGTTTCCTCTTTTTCTTCCTCATTCTCGCTCTCTTTCATTCTCTCTCACTCTATCATTTTCTCTCACTCTTTCTTCTTACATCATTCTCTTTCTCTCTCTCTCTCTCTTACATTCTCTAACATAATTCCGCTTTTCCTTCCTTATTCTCTCTTCTCTTTTTTCCTAAATCATTCTCTCTCTCTTGTTCTTTATTTTTCTCTCTTCTTTTTTTTCCTAAATCATTCTCTCTCTCTTGTTCTTTATTTTTCTCTCTTCTTTTTTTTCCTAAATCATTCTCTCTCTCTTGTTCTTTCTTTTTCTCTCTTCTCTTTACCCTCATTCTCTATATTTTTTTCACTATGTTGTATTCTCATTCTCTCTCTCTCTCTCTCTCTCTCTCTCTCTCATATACACACACGCACACACTTCTCTTCTCTCTCAGTCTTTCCTCCTTTTTCTCTCTCGTTCTTTCCCTTTTTTTTTATTCATTCTCTCTTCTTCCAGTCTGTGTTTATCTCAATCCTCTCTCTCTCTCTCTCTCTCTCTCTCTCTCTCTCTCTCTCTCTCTCTCTCTCTCTCCCTCTATTCTCCTGGTCTATCCTCTAGCTCTCTCTCACTTTCGTTTTCTCTCTCGAAGAAAATTTCAATCGTACCTAAAAGTTTAAAAAAAAATAAAAAATGAAAAAAAATCGAAAAATCCTCCATTTCTTTTTTTTCCAACACGTAACATATAAATTTTTAAAAAAAGGCGGTGATTAAATAAATATAATAAACAAAAACATTTTTAAAACATTTCCCGCCAAAATAAATAATAATAACAATACTTTACTAATTATTACTCCGTTCGTGTTTATTTTATTTATTTTTTTTGACATTTCATGGACGCGTATGTAAAAAATGAACGTTGAATGTGAATGCGTGACCGAAAACGTTCGAAAAATTTATAATAATAATAATAATAATAATAATAGAATTTCATTCGAAATTAATAAAACTACACTTTGAGACAAAGGAAAATAATAATAATTATTATTATTAAATTGAGGTAGTTACGCCGCATGAAATTTAATATTTATTTAATAAAAAAATCTTTGATCCGACCATTTTGAATTTTTTTTTTTTTCCTTTTGATGTTAATAAAAAATTTTTTTTTTTTTGTTGTAATTATAAAATGTTTTTATATTTCATTTTGTTCTTTTTTATTTTTAAATTCTTTCGGAAAAAGGAAAAAAGGAAAAAGGGTAAAATAACCTTTGTTACGTTTTCAAAGGACTTCTAATCATTTACGTCATTGTCATAATTATTAAAATTCTAAAACAATTTTTTTTTTTTTTTTTATTTAATGATTACCGATACGACGTGGACGAGGACATAATATCGTGTCAATAGAAAAAAATATATATTTAAAACCCTCAACGTTATTTTTTTTTTAATTATTATCTCTTCATATAATTTTTTTTCGTGCCTGTAGAAGAAAGGAAAAACGTTTTTTTTATTTTTCCATCATTATTCTATTTACACTTTTTTTTTTAAGTATTTAAAAAAATAAATAACTTAAAGAAATTGACTTTTCTTTCTTATTATTATTATTATTCTTTTTTTCTTTTTAAATATTTATAGTTATTGTTGTTATTATTATTATTATTATTGCGACAATTTATCAAAAATTCGTTTTTTCACATTCGATGGATCGAATTCAATTTTCAATTTTTTTTTCTTTTACTTTCTCTTTCTCTCCCCCCTCTCTCTCTCTTCCCCCCTTTTTCTCTCTCACTCACTATCTCTCTCTCTTTCTCGACATTTCTTACCGATATGTATATAAATTTTTTTTTATTTCTTTTTTTTTGACTTTATTTTCCACGTCTTAAAAAAACCGTCTGGTATAAATTTTTTTTATTTGTGTGCGTGTGTGCGTGCGTGTGCGCGTATGCGGGAACCCATGTGAAGATGAAGTAAAAAAAAATAATAATAATAATTTAAAAAAAAAAAAGATATTGAATATTGCAATTGAAATAAATAAATAAATAATATATATAAATTTTTCTCTCTTTCTCTATCTCTCTCTCTCTCTCTCTCTCTCTCTCTCTCTCTCTCTCTCTCTCTCTCTCTCTCTCTCTCTATAATTTATTTCAATGTTTTTTTTTCTTTCTTTTTTTTTTTTTATAGTCTATAAATTTTTTTTTTTTTTATTCGGTTATGAAATGGAAAAAAAAATGGAGGGAAATGCGATGAGATTATTTCGGTACGAATGATTTGAATTATCACTTAATAATATATAATTAAATAATATTCTTACTTT
>NW_002987837.1:212462-218691 GCF_000006295.1 Pediculus humanus corporis | reverse complement strand
ATAAAAAAATTTTTGATCCGACCATTTTGAATTTTTTTTTTTTCCTTTTGATGTTAATAAAAAATTTTTTTTTTTTGTTGTAATTATAAAATGTTTTTATATTTCATTTTGTTCTTTTTTATTTTTAAATTCTTTCGGAAAAAAGAAAAAAGGAAAAAGGGTAAAATAACCTTTGTTACGTTTTCAAAGGACTTCTAATCATTTACGTCATCGTCATAATTATTAAAATTCTAAAACAATTTTTTTTTTTTTTTATTTAATGATTACCGATACGACGTGGACGAGGACATAATATCGTGTCAATAGAAAAAAATATATATTTAAAACCCTCAACGTTATTTTTTTTTTAATTATTATCTCTTCATATAATTTTTTTTCGTGCCTGTAGAAGAAAGGAAAAAAAGGGAAAAACGTTTTTTTTTTATTTTTCCATCATTATTCTATTTACACTTTTTTTTAAGTATTAAAAAACATAAATAATTTAAAGAAATTGACTTTTCTTTCTTTCTTCTTCTTCTTCTTCTTCTTATTATTATTATTATTCTTTTTAAATATTTATAGTTATTGTTGTTATTATTATTATTATTGCGGCAATTTATCAAAAATTCGTTTTTTCACATTCGATGGATCGAATTCAATTTTCAATTTTTTTTTCTTTTACTTTCTCTTTTTTTTCCCCCGTCTGTCTCTCTTTCTCCCCCTCTATCTCTCTCTCTCCTCCTCTCTTTCTCTCTCCCTCTATCTCTCTCTCTCCTCCTCCTTTCTCTCTCCCTCTATTTCTCTTCGACATTTCTTACCGATATGTATATAAATTTTTTTTTTATTTCTTTTTTTTTGACTTTATTTTCCACGTCTTAAAAAAACCGTCTGGTATAAATTTTTTTTATTTGTGTGCGTGTGTGTGTGTGCGTGTGCGCGTATGCGGGAACCCATGTGAAGATGAAGTAAAAAAAAATAATAATAATAATTTAAAAAAAAAAAAGATATTGAATATTGCAATTGAAATAAATAAATAAATAATATATATAAATTTTTCTCTCTTTCTCTCTCTCTCTCTCTCTCTCTCTTTATAGATAATCTGAATATAATTTATTTCAATGTTTTTTTTTCTTTCTTTTTTTTTTTTATAGTCTATAAATTTTTTTTTTTTTTATTCGGTTATGAAATGGAAAAAAAAATGGAGGGAAATGCGATGAGATTATTTCGGTACGAATGATTTGAATTATCACTTAATAATATATAATTAAATAATATTCTTACTTTTCTTCCTCTCTCTCTCTCTCTCTTTTTCTCTCTCTCTTTTTCTCTCTCTCTCTCTCTCTCTCTTTTTCTCTTTCTCTCTCTCTTTTTCTCATTCTCTTATTATTGATATTCTTCTTTTCTTTTTTTCTCACTTTTCTACTCTCTTCATTCTCTTTTTCTTCTAACTCATTTTCTTTCTACTTCTTTCACCATCTCTCTCTCTCTCTCTCTTTTTCCTTTTTATTCTTTCTCTCATTTTCTTCCTCTGCCTTTTTCAAGCACAAATTCGTATTTTACCTCCTACTCTCTTTTCTTTCCCCTTCTCTCACTCTTTCTCTTCTAGTCTCTTCATTGTCTTCCCATTCTCTTTGTTCTCTATCGTCTCTCTCTCTCTTTCTCTTATATTTTCCGTCCTATTTTTTATCTCTTTCTCATCTCTCTCACCCCCCCTCCTTTTTCATTCTTTTGTTGCCACCAACTTTTTATATTTACATTCGCATACGCACATTGTAATAAAATATAAAATTTTCAAGGATTTAAATACCCAACCGGAAGTTTATACGCAATTTAAATTTTAGTTTTCAAACAAATTAAAACCATCAATATCCGGTTTATTTTCGGATGAACAAATTTTGTTAGAAAACAAATTTCAATTTTAATTTAATTTAATTTAAATCTATTACTACGTTTTGAAAAACAAAATGAAAAAAAAAAAATTTTTTTTTTCGCGAATAAATAAACACCCCCGCATACGTGTATTTTATTATTATTATTATTATCATCATCAACATTATTATTATTATTATTATTCATTGTAACTTTGATGACGTGATTGTAAAAAAAATAATTTCCCTGACACGATTGATTAAGAATGAATGTTTATCACAAGGTTCCGTCGGAATTTAAACGATCGTTATTATCATTATCATTATTATTATTATTATTCTTTTAATGAAGAAAAATAATAATAATAATAATAATAATTTTTTTTTTTTTGAAAACGAGAAACGCGTCGAACATCTGTTTTGTAGGATTTTTAATTTTTTCTTTTTTGTTGTCGTTTAGCAGAAGATGCGATGGATGAAATTTAGGAAGGGAGGAAAGGGGGAGGAAAGGAAAATTTTTTATTTTTATTTTTAATTTCAAAAAAATTTAATTGCGTTGCGTGGGGGTGCGGGTGAGGGGGCGGAGTTTTTCTATTTAAAATAGACTTTTTTCGTCGTAAGCAGACGACAAAAGGTAGAGGAAAAAAAAATAAAATAAAACGGATAAAAATGAATTTTTAATTGTCATGCAAGTGGTAAAATAATAATAATAATAATGATAATGATAATAATAATAATAATATTTTGTAAACGTTTCGCTTTTGTCAAAAAAATTTCTACGACGACCTTTTTTAAACCCCTTATCCCACCTCCTCCACCCTCCACCCCCACTCTCCACTTCGTTTCTTTTTTTTTTTTTTAATTTTATATGTTAATTTAAAATTTTTTTAATTTTCCCGCTCTTTTACTCCATTATCCCTTTTCAGAATGTTTTATTTTTGCGGTTTTTGTTATTCTCTCTCTCTCTCTCTTTCTCTCTCTCACACACACTTTTCCCTCCATTTTGGTTTTTTTTTGGGTTACGCAAAAAGTTTTCCCGTTTTGTATTTTTCTATTATTTACACACGACGATTTTTGTTTCCATTCATTTTTCTGCTGCCACGGCATTTAATAATTTTTTTTTTATTGTATTACGAGAGGTAAAAATTATTTCCCTGCATATTTTGTCCGTGATGGTGGGAGGGGGGAAGGAGGTGGAGTAGGAGGAGGAGCAGGAGTAAGAAGGGGGGCAAGAGGACGCCTTCGTGAGTTTTTGTTTTTTTTTTTTAAACATTTTTATTTATTTATTTATTGACAGATTGCAGTGACGTAGATGGAGAAAATGGTATATATGCGATATCTCCAGGTGAGGGTCCACCACTTTTGGTTTCTTGCGATATGGTATCACCACCCGGTGGATGGACAATAGTACAAAGAAGAATCGATGGATCACAAGAATTTAATAGAAAATGGAAAGAATATGCCGTAGGATTTGGTACGCCATCGGGTAAGTGATTTTCCAACATTTTTTTATTTCGATGTTGATGATAATAATGATGATGATGATAACGATTGGAAATTTTTTTTTTTTTTATTCTCTCGACGAAACAAAAAATATAATAAGAAGGAAAAAGAGGAAGAGAGAGAGAGAGAGAGAGAGAAAAATGTATATAATTCGAGATTGGAGTCGTTGAAAAATTAGTTTGATTTTTCTTTTTAACGTTTTTTCATTTTTTTTTTTTTTCCTTTTTTTTCCTTTGAAAAATACGTAATGAAAGAAAATTTTTCAATTTTTTTTTTTTTTTTCGAAGACAAAGGAAAAAAAAATGTTTTTTTTTTTTGTGTACAAAAAAAAAAAACATTAAATTTAAATTAAAGTTTCGTCATTTCGTATTTTCTACCCCTTCTCCCCCTCACACTTTTCTATTTTTTCATCATTCGAGTAATTAATTACCGTAATTTTTTTTTTTTTGAATTTTTTTATCGATTGATAATACCTGATTGATGATAACGCTTTGATTCGCGTATATACAAAAAAGAAAACGAAAATTGATTTTAAATCCATCATTAAAAAAAATTATTTTTTTTTTTAACGCGATTTTTCATTATTATCATTATTATTATTAGGATTTTCACACTTTTGTGTACTTGTCAAAATTTTCCAGGTTTTTTCTGAATATTATTCCAGGTTTTTACCCGATTCTCTTATAAATAATTGATCTTGAATGATATTAAATGATATTCGAGTATCAACCAATCGTAGCTTTCGTTTTATCGTAATATAAGAAGCTTTTGCATCTATTGTTATCGTAATTGTTACCGAGTTCATCTTATTCAGTTGAAAACTTAAAATTTTCCCAAAAATGTCTACAAGTTGTATAAAACTATAAGTTCCATGTTTTTTCTTTTTTTTTTTTTTAAATTTTCCAGCATTTATTCCAGGTTTTTACCCGTTTCCTTTGAAATTGTCTATATTTCAACCTCTTTTCCCCTTTTTTTGATTTTGGGTGTTTTTTCTATGGATTTTTGGTACGGATACTTCAATTAACTTACCCCATTTTTCCGCATCTCAAGATGATATCCGGTTTGTTGGCTGGAACAGTTTTGTTGGTGTGGATTTGCTGATTATTGAGAACTCAGGTACGGTCCCCCGTCGTAATTGGGGCCCTATCTGGTGAAGATATTTACCTCCTTGTGCTTCTCTAAATATTCGTGCGATGGCAATATCGGTTGAATTCTATTGAAAGCTGTAATCAATCATCATCATCATTATTATTATTATTACTATTTCTAAATTAAGTGTTAAATCAAGCGTCGAAATAAATCGGGTCGGAATAATATTAATAGAAGCCGATTAAAACACAATTAATCATCATTATCTCAACGATGGTGGTGGTGGTGGTGGCGGCGGCGGCGGAAGTAGCTACGATAATGATGATAATGATGATGATGACGTGAGGGATTTAAATAAGTTAAAGTTTTGTTTCGGATTACAAAAATTAATCCGGATAAAATAATTGTGTCTCATTCGTGAAACAATTCAAATAATTTGTTAAAATATTTTTGACGCCATTTTGAAAAATTTTTTAAATGTGTTCGAAAAATAACAAAAAGGAAAGAAAAATGGGGGGAAAATTTTTTTTTTTTGTAAATATTTTAATAAATATGAATTTATGTGAAGACACATAAGTACGCGGTGATAACAATGAAAATTTTTTTTTACATTAAATAATTACGAAATAATTTTTTAAATGATGAGGAGAGAGGAGGGGGGAAGAGGGAAAAGAGAGGCGAAACATTTATTAATTAAACACGGGTTTTATTATTATTATTATTACATGTATATATAAATAAAATAATTCGAAATTTCTAGAAGAATTTTTAAAATTTTTACGCCATCTTTTTTTTTTTGGGAAAAAAACCATCGTAAATTTTCCGGGTAACAACAACAACAACAACAATTAACGACGTGAAAAATATTCCATGTTGAAATGATAATAATAATAATAATAATAATAATAATAATAATAATAATAATAATAATAATAATAATAATAATAATAATAATAGTAGTAGTAGTAGTAGTAGTAAAGCGTGGCATTAAAAGTAAAAAATATTTTTAAAAAGTTTTTTTTGTTTTACGCGATAAAACGCCCGATGTGAAAGAGTAAAAGAGTAAAAACTATTTTTTTTTTTTATTTTTTGTTTGTTTACTCTATGGAAATTTTTGTTTTTTCCTTTTCCTTTTTTTTTTTTTTTTTTTGAATCGTTTTTTTAAATTGATGGAAAAGTCGAAACGAAATGGGATTTGATTATTTTAAATTACGGTGATAAGTGAAAATGAAAAGAGAGAGAGAGAGAGAGAGAGAGAGAATGAGCAATAGAAATAATAAAGGAAAAACAGAGAGAGGGAGAAAGAGAGTGAGAGAGTGGGGTTAGAGAATGAGTAAAAGAATGAATGAAAGAGAAAGAGTCAGAAAAAAAAAATGAGCGAGTGAAATGCCTAGAGGAGAAGGAAAATGGGAGTGAGAGAGAGAGAGTGGGTGAATAAATGAGAGAATCAGAGATAGAAAAAGAAAATAAGTGAATAAAAATACGGAGGAAGTAAGAGAGGAGGGAGTGATATGCAAAAGAAGGGAAGAAAGTGAGAAAGAGAAAGTGCTGAATGAAAAAAAACGGAGAGAGAAAGAGAATGGGAATGAAAGAGAGAGAGAGAGAGAGAGAGAGAGAGAGAGAAATAAAGGAAGTACTTAATTATCACAACCGTTTAAATTTTTTAAAAAAAAAATTATTTTCTTATTTTTCGGCCATTTTTTATAATAAAAAAAAAATGGATGAATGGAAAAATAATAAGAAAAGTAAAAAAAAAAAAAAAAAAAGTTTACGGGTATGTTTTTCCCGAT